>NC_132881.1:46774270-46809270 GCF_030463535.1 Salminus brasiliensis
TGATCTTCTCCAGACTGAGCATCAGTGTAGAACGACTGCAGAGCTGCTGATACCCAGCACACACCAGAGAGAGCGAGAGAGAGAGAGAGCCAGAGAGAGAGAGCCAGAGAGAGAGAGAGCGAGAGAGAGAGAGAGCCAGAGAGAGAGAGCCAGAGAGAGAGAGAGCCAGAGAGAGAGAGAGCCAGAGAGAGAGAGACAGAGAGAGAGAGAGAGAGAGAGAGAAGAGGAAAAGAGGGAGTGGCGACAGCCCCACTCCTCTCTCCTCCGCTCTCTATTCCCCCGAGACACATCAAGACAGGCGTGAAAGCAGAGCCCAAACGAGGCTAACAAAGGCCATCCCCATTCACTGTCCACTCGTCCGTCCACCCCGTCTATCTCTCCTCCATCTCTCTACCCCTACAACCCCCTTATCTATCTCTACCCAGCGGCCACTCTGTCTCTGTAGCCGTCCCGCCACTGCACCCTGCAGCAGCTCCACACACACACACACACACACACACACACACACATACACTCTTTTTTCACTGTCAGTTAACAGTGAACTGTAATGACGATATGATCATTACTGTTGTATGAATATTCATATCCCAATGCAGGGATGCAGGGATCCCGAACAGGCCATCTTATGGACATGTGGATCAAAATGAAGGAAAATACATTACACAGCCCCTAGGAGGAGGAGGGTGGTGGGAGCGGGGGTGAGGAGGAGGGGGGGGGGGGGTGTTATGATATTGTTATTTAATTATGTCATTATTTCATTATTATTGTTAGAATTATTTTAGTGTGTGGGGAGGTGGGTGGAAATGGACTGATGGATGTTTGTTTGTTTGTTTATTTATTGAGGTATGAAGCAGGCTGAAAGATGCTCTGGGTTAGGATGAGCTGCTACAGACGGACGGATGGACGGATGGATGTTTGTAAACGAAGGAAAATCCCTCGCGTATTTCTAACAGCGTACGGGTGAATATTAGTGCTGCATAATATCCATAACTGGGAGGAAGGATAAGGATGCTCCCAGTCAGGACACCTTATGGACAGGTGGATCAAAATGAAGGAAAATACAGGTCACACAGCTCAGGAACTGGTGTGTGTGTGTGTGTGTGTGTGTTTGGTAAGGGGGGGGGGCATCTGATTATTTAATGATCTGAATTATTATTGTTAGAATTCTGTTGTTGTTGTTGTTGTTGTTGTTATGCAGTGGGTTAAAATGGACTGGAAAAATGGACTAAGGAAAAGACACAGACATTGAACTGCTGCTCATTTGTTTATTTATTTATTTATTTGTTTGTTTTTTTATTTACTTACAAGCCAGATTAAAAGATGCTCAGAGTCAGGCTGAGACGATAAGGACTGATAAGAACTGATGGGTGA
Organism: Salminus brasiliensis; assembly: GCF_030463535.1. Classification (NCBI taxonomy): domain Eukaryota; kingdom Metazoa; phylum Chordata; class Actinopteri; order Characiformes; family Bryconidae; genus Salminus; species Salminus brasiliensis. The sequence continues at coordinate 46,775,642 of NC_132881.1, forward strand.
AAACTGGGACCAATTACACGACTAACTGAGGGAAAACTGCTGTTTTCAAATGTATTTATTTAAATATATTTATTTATTATAAGACACATCTGCTCTAGTTCCAGCTGATATGATAAGGACTGGTGGGGGGAAAGAAAACCAACAACAACAACAACAACACACATACACAACACGGCTATGTGGGGGCTTACCTAATTGCTCGTTATTTATTTACTTATTTATTTATTTATTTATTAGAGCAGACTGAAAGGCTGAGATGCTACAGACTGATGGATAGAAAGGATCAAACATGCTTCAGACAGCTGAAAGTCAGGTTATGAAAGTAAAAAATAAATCAAATTGGTCAATTGTTGCTATTTTAATTAATTAACTATTTTAAATAATTTATTTATGAGCCAGATTGGAAGATGCTCTGGCTCAGGCTGAGATTACATGGAAGGATGGACTGATGGAGACAAAGGGAAACAAGCATAATGCAGCGAAGTCACTCATTCTTCATTCATTTGTTTGTTTATTTATTTGTTTGTTTGTTTATTTATTAAAGCAGACTGAAAAGAGCTCCCAGTCAGGCTGAGATGCTACAGCCCGGTGTCAAATGCATGCTATTTAAGCCAGGTTAGGAGAAAAGCAGGGTCTAATTCTTGCGTCAGTGCTGTTGTGTTGTTTGTTTGTTTGTTTGTTTGTTTATGAGCCAGATTGAATGACGCTCCAGGTTAGGCTGAGACACCTGAGACATCACAGACTGGTTGATAAAAGGGTTTAAAAAAAACAAACAAACATGCAAAACTAGGGTTCAAAATCATCATCTTACTCTTTAATGATAAATAAATAATAAATAAATATTAAATAAATATTTATTTATCTATTTAGAGCCAGATTGGAAGATGGAAGATGGCTTAGGCTGAGATTCAATGGCTGGATGGATGGAAATGAAGGAAAACATGCTTAGAGCATTCAAGCTGAGTCCTCAGTTGTTACTGTTTGTTTGTTTGTTTGTTTGTTTGTTTATCTATCTAAAGAAAACCTGCTCAGGACGGATGCAGGAGTAGGCATCAGCATCCTGCTCCTCGCAGCTGACAGAGGGAGGATGAAAAGCCAGGCGTTACTCCACCCTACCTTTCTGTGACTGTCCCTCTTCCATGTTCTCCTCCATTGCGGCTCGAGCTCGCCTTGCTGCACCAGGAGCGATTCAACAAAGCCTTCAGTACCAGACCCCCGTAAGCCTCCTCCGCCTGCCTGCGCGCGACTGTGCGTGTGCGTGTGCGAGTGAGTGTACGTGTGCGCGAGTGAAAGAGAGAGAGAGAGAGAGAGAGAGAGAGAGAGAGAGAGAGAGAGAGAGAGAGAGAGATGGGATGTCCGTTGGTTCCTCGGTGCGCGCACGTGAGCGTGAGTGAGTGAGTGCGTGTACGTGTGTGTGTGTGTGTGTGTGTGTGTGTGTGTGTGTGTGTAGTATGTAGGCTATGTGTGTTCTGTAGGAGCCAGTGGTGACCCAGTGAAGTCCTCTCAGCTCTGCTTCAGCGTCCACGCGAGCACACACTGCTGCACTCGTCCGCTTGCTCTCGCACGCTGCTCTCTCTCCCCCTTCTTGCTCTCGCACGCTCGGGAACTCGCTCAGGCGTGAAGAGACCCCCCACCCCCCACCCTTCTCTCTCTCTCTCACTATCTTTCTCTATACCCCCCCCCCCCCTTTCATCTGAGCCTTAACAACAGGGAGGAATAATAATTGCTCACTTTACAGAAAGAGAGAGAGAGAGAGAGAGAGAGAGAGAGAAGAGAGAGAGAGAGAGAGAGAGAGAGTAATAGCACAGATCCCTGGATACCCGTTCCCTTGGGGCGAGCGTTATCTCCAGTAAGCTGCCATCACCAGTTCACTCCGCACAGCATCCACAGTCGTGTCCAAATATTTGCGGACACCCCTTCTTGTAATGAATGCTTTCAGCTAATGCACATACATGACTTGCCTAGTCCCTATAGAGAAATACTGCCAATACTGCCAACAGGATAGGAATAGACAGGACAGGGGTGTACAAGTGTGGGACATAAATAGAAGGAGCGGAGGAGTGGATAAGGCAGGAGTGCGTGGGACAGGGGTTTACAGCACCGATGTACAGGACAAGAGTGTACAGGACAGGATTTTATGGGAATGAAGTGTAGAGGACAGGGGGTTACGGGGCTGGAGAGCATGGGACTGGACTGTGTGGGATACAAGTGTACAGAGCACAAGCATACAGGACAGATGTGTTCAGGACAAGAGTGTACAAGACAGGATTTGGATGGAAAGAAGTGTGCAGGACATGAATGTGTGGGACAGGGGTGTACAGGACAGGAGTGTACAGGACATGAATGTGTGGGACAGGAGCGTACAGGGCAGGACTGTACAGGACATGAATGTGTGGTACAGGAGTGTACAGGACAGGAGCATACAGGACATGAATGTGTGGGACAGGACTGTACAGGACATTAATGTGTGGGACAGGAGCGTACAGGACAGGAGCATACAGGACATGAATGTGTGGGACAGGAGCGTACAGGGCAGGACTGTACAGGACATGAATTTTTGGGACAGGAGCGTACAGGGCAGGAGTGTACAGGACATGAATTTGTGGGACAGGAGCGTACAGGGCAGGACTGTACAGGACATGAATGTGTGGGACAGGAGCGTACAGGGCAGGACTGTACAGGACATGAATGTGTGGGACAGGAGCGTACAGGGCAGGACTGTACAGGACATGAATTTGTGGGACAGGAGCGTACAGGACATGAATGTGTGGGACAGGAGTGTATAGGACAGGAGTGTACAGGACATGAATGTGTGGTACAGGAGTGTACAGGACAGGAGGATACAGGACATGAATGTGTGGGACAGGACTGTACAGGACATTAATGTGTGGGACAGGAGCGTACAGGACAGGAGTGTACAGGACATGAATGTGTGGGACATGAGCGTACAGGGCAGGAGTGTACAGGACATGAATGTGTGGGACAGGAGTGTACAGGACATGAATGTGTGGGACAGGAGCGTACAGGGCAGGACTGTACAGGACATGAATGTGTGTGACAGGAGTGTACAGGACATGAATGTGTGGGACAGGAGTGTATAGGACATGAATGTGTGGGACAGGAGTGTACAGGACAGGAGCGTACAGGACATGAATGTGTGGGACAGGAGCGTACAGGGCAGGAGTGTACAGGACATGAATGTGTGGGACAGGAGCGTACAGGGCAGGACTGTACAGGACATGAATGTGTGGGACAGGAGCGTACAGGGCAGGACTGTACAGGACATGAATTTGTGGGACAGGAGCGTACAGGACATGAATGTGTGGGACAGGAGCGTACAGGGCAGGACTGTACAGGACATGAATTTGTGGGACAGGAGCGTACAGGGCAGGACTGTACAGGACATGAATGTGTGGTTTTTGTAGCACTGAATAAACTGCAGCCTAAAGCAGTCAGGAACAGATGGAGGGGTGTAAGGTAGAAACACACACACACACACACACACACACACACACTCCTGTCTCTCTCTCCCCCTCTCTCTGTTTTTGATGGAGACGTGTAAAGCCCCTCTGCTCCCCCGTAGCTACAGTTACACCCCGTCACTGCTGCTCACCTTCTGATAAATAGGTTTAATTTATCCTGGAATGAGATGAAGCTCACTGGCCTGCAGGTCCTCCTCATCAGTGCAGTAAAGCAGGCAGTGGGAGGTTTCCATTACTGTCCTGATAATCACCGCTGTCCAACAGAAGCAGACCACTCAGAACAGCCGGCTCTCAGGAGAACTGAAACATCCAGCTTTCACTCATTTCTCATCTGCACAACATGCCAAAGACATCAGAACATCATTCTAAAAACCTCCTCTCACACAGCTTTCACAAAGATCCGGACAGTCACCAGGGATTTTCTTAGCTGCTCAGTTTTTGGAGGACACTATGGGAGCAGAGCTGTGATCAACCATTGGGGTTGTGTTGCAGCCAGTGGCATGATGGACAATTCACTGGTAGATGCAAAGTGGATGGTCTCAAAATTCCCAATAGACAGTCTGAAGAACAACTGTCAGACTCACATTATGTTAAAAAGTGAAAAAAAGGCAAAAATAAGCCCCTTTCACAAATGCCAAAAGTATTGGGACACCTGCATTGTTATATTTATTGTTTCTTCTGAAATCAAGGCTATTAAAAAGAGTTGATCCTGCTTCTGTTGGAGTATCTGTCCAGGGAAGAAAGCTTTCTACTAGATTCTGGAGCAGCATTTGCTGTGAGGATTTGATTGCATTCAACAACAGGAGCATAAGTGAGGTCAGAATGTTGGATGCTCACCACCTCTAGACTAGATGGAGCACCATCATTCCAGAGAACACAGTTCCACTGCTCCACAGCTCCCCATCTCGCATGGTGCCAATAGCTTCTAGATGTTTATCTGCTCCTATCCGGAGTCCTATTCTGTAGATAAAGCTGTAGATACAAAGTCAGTGCCCTCAAAATCCACAACAGACCTCCTCAAGAGGGGAAACAATGTAGAGAACAACTTTGAGACTCACATTTTACATGTTAAAAACTTTCACACATGCACGGTGACCCTTATTCATAACACTTCTGGTAAAATCTGGTGAAAATCCATGTATTTGTTAATATTGCAAAATATATTGCATAAGAAATCTATACTGCAACATCAGTTCTCTCCAATATCATGCAGCCCTACTCATACATGTATAGGACCTGAACAGACACCTCTCCAACTGTTAAGCATGAGGGTGGGTTGACCATGCATTGGGGTTGTGTTGCAGCCGGTGGCAGGTGGGACATTTTACTGGTAGATGGAAGAATGGAAAAGCTGTAGTTGCAAAGTGGATGTCCTCAGAATCCACAGTGGACCTCCTCAAGAGGGGAAACAGTATAAAAAACAACGGTCAAACTCACATTGGACAAAAGTATTGGGACACCTGCTCATTATTTTCTTCTGAAATTCAATACCAGCAGATTCTGCTAGCAGACATAACACTATCTGTAAAATCTGCAAATTGCAATGCCGGTTTTCACCAATATCGTGCAGCCCTGCTCGAAACCGTTTCAATCTCGATAAAGAAACGAATAACAGATTCTACCCATTTTTGCCTTTTTTATCAGTTTATGCGAGGAATGTCACGTGATCGCAGTGGAACATGCTACAAAAGTGTGATCTGATGCAGAATAATGAGGGGGAACGTCCTGTTCTCATAGGGGGCGCTCGTGAGTACCCTTGTTGTTGAAATATAGTATAGCTATAAGTATAGCTTAAGCAAGGGTGTAAGTGCAAGTAATGGGACAGGGCCTTAGAGCTGCCAGGAGATAAGAGTCAACAAGGGCCCCACAGTGAAGCAGGAAGGTGACAGCCCAGATAAAAAAAAGCCCATGTGGGGTACATGGTTAGCCCAACTGGGAACCCGAACGTTTGGTCCATGGGTTCCACACAGTTGGCCACACATAAGGATGCCCACCAGTGTCAGTCATATGACCAGGAGGAGTTAAACATGGGCCCCATCTGGATTGTACACTGTATGTGGGACCTGGATTGGACCCTAATGTAAGATTAGGGTGGGTTGTAATGATGGGACACATTTGGGTCCCAGTAACAACACAGGTATGGTTTAATGGACTCCACCCATTAAACCATCTGTAAAAAAAACTGTTGATGCAAAGTGGATGGTCTCAAAATCCACAATAGACAGTGTAAAGAACAACTGTCAGACTCACATTATGTTAAAAAGTGATAATAAGGCAAAAATAAGCCCCTTTCACAAATGTCAAAAGTATTGGGACACCTGCATTGTTATATTTATTGTTTCTTCTGAAATCAAGGCTATTAAAAAGAGTTGATCCTGCTTCTGTTGGAGTATCTGTCCAGGGAAGAAAGCTTTCTACTAGATTCTGGAGCAGCATTTGCTGTGAGGATTTGATTGCATTCAACAACAGAAGCATAAGTGAGGTCAGAATGTTGGATGCTCATCACCTCCTAGATGGAGCACCATCATTCCAGAGAACACAGTTCCACTGCTCCACAGCTCCCCCATCTCGCATGAGCCCCACATGAGGTCTGGAGCCTGAGTTCTGGTCTTCTGGTCTTCTTTTGTATAAAATCATCTTTAATCATCTGAAAAATGGTTAATAAAAAAAAATGTTCTGGGTCTCATAGAGGATGGATCATAGTCTCACTTAAAGGTAATTATGAATTAAAAATGAGTGTCCCCTTTGCCAGCGAGACAGCGTTAGTCTCAGCTGCCAACAGCATCAGTGACATCCTCACACAGTCGGCACCACGCTGGAAAGGGGGCTGAACGCCTAGCAACAAGATCGAGCTGGGAGACGGCAGGAAAGCATGCAGCCACGTCTGAGATAAAAAAAATAGTGGGTCAACGCTGGTGCACCATTAACAGCCTCCAGTTTATAATGGGCTCTAAATCGGGAGGCCTAAAGGCATCCAGCTCAGTTAGTATGCTTCAAAATATGGACAAAAGTATTGGGACACATCTCAAAGTCACTGAAATAAAGTGCTTTATTCAGTCCGGTTACGACAGGTGTATAAAATCAAGCCCCTAGCCATGCAGTCTGCCTTTCCACACATGAGTAAAAGAATGGGTGGTCTCACTGAATTCCAGCGTGGGCTATAGCGTGTCTGAACGAATATCTTTAGTCCATATCCTTGCTATACCAAGTGGACTATAGGAGGCTTGGAATAGACTGGAGTCGATGCCTGAGGCAGAACTGGGTGGCTGATCATTCAGGAAGATTCATCAACGCAGTGGTTGGATGGGTACGTTTATGTTCCAATGGACCCTATGAGCACGAAGTGCCAGTCTAATCCGCAAGGACATGAAGAAAGAAGGCCCCCGTAAACTGCACTGATTCTGAGTGTCTTGAAAGTCCTTGTCATCATAGATGTCCTTCAAGGTGTTAATACACTACATAGACAAAAGTATTGGGACACCTGCTTATTGCTTTTATTCTGAAGGGTCAAGGGTATTAAAAAAAGACTTGATCCTGCTTTTGTTGGAGTAACTGTGAACTCCACTGTCCAGGGAAGAAGTTGCCACTGGCCACTTTATTAGAAACACCTTTCTTGTACTTCACATTCACTGGTCACTTTATTAGAAACACCTACCTTATGCGTCCACTCACTGGCCACTTTATTAGAAACACCTTTCTTGTACTTCACATTCACTGGTCACTTTATTAGAAACACCTACCTTATGCGTCCACTCACTGGCCACTTTATTAGAAACACCTTTCTTGTACTTCACATTCACTGGCCACTTTATTAGAAACATCTACCTTACGCTTCCTCACTGGCCACTTTATTAGAAACACCTTTCTTGTACTTCACATTCACTGGTCACTTTATTAGAAAAACCTACCTTATGCGTCCACTCACTGGCCACTTTATTAGAAACACCTTTCTTGTACTTCACATTCACTGGCCACTTTATTAGAAACATCTACCTTACGCTTCCTCACTGGTCACTTTATTAGAAACACCTACCTTATGCGTCCACTCACTGGCCACTTTATTAGAAACACCTTTCTTGTACTTCACATTCACTGGCCACTTTATTAGAAACACCTACCTTATGCGTCCACTCACTGGCCACTTTATTAGAAACACCTTTCTTGTACTTCACATTCACTGGCCACTTTATTAGAAACATCTACCTCACACTTCCTCACTGGTCACTTTATTAGAAACACCTTAATTCTTCTGCTTCTATCCACTGGCCACTTTATTAGAAACACCTACCTTCACTTTATTAAAGCCTCTCAACCTATTTAGTGTGGAGCTCTTTAGCAATTGGTACCTGTCTCGGCACAGGTGTTTAACATGTGTGTGTCTGCGCAGTTTTAAATATTAGGTCTGTCAGTGTGCCTGAATGCACTTGTGGATAATTGTGTGTGTGGGTGTGTGTGTGTGTGTGTACAGTCATATGTTTGTGTATATTTGCTAGAGAGTGCTTGTCCCCCGGGTTATGAATCAGACACAGACATGCTCATTACTCTATCATTACTGGCCTCAATCACACACACACGCACACACACACACACACACACACACACACACACACACACACACACACACACACACACTCATTCTCCCGCACTCTTGCTCACATTGTCTTCTCTTTCTCTTTCTTTCCCCCCTCACACTTCCTCACTCTCTCTCACACACACACACACACATTCTCCCTCCATCTCTCTTCTCTTCTGTCCCCCCTCGCGCCTTCCTTTCTTTCTCCCTCCATGCCTCTCTCGCTCACTTCTCTCTCTCTCTCTCTCTCTCTCTCTCTCTCTCTCTCTCTCTCCTCTGCTCTCGTGCACTTCTCTCTCTCTCTCTTTCTCTCTCTCTCTCTTACTCTCTGACTCTCTCTGCATCCACCTCATCAGTGCCTTTCAGCTCCTCTACCTGATAGCTGCGCCCTGATTGGCTGACATTCTGATGAAGGATGACTCATACAGGCTGCTGGTGGCAGTCGACAAAAGTAACCCCCCCTCCTCCACTCCCCAGACACACTACACACACACACACACACACACACACACACTCCAGCCCACCTCCACTCCTAATTCATCCCTTTATATAAACTTCCAGTCGATAATGAAGAGATGTTTCTAGGGATCCTGAAGGCAAATAATGGCACATAAAAGACCCCAACCAGACCCGGCAGAACAATAAACCCAGTAGAACCCGCTACAGTAGAACCCCATTCATGTTTAATATGTCTAATATATGTTCTCAGCAGCATGAAAACCGAACAAGAACCGGCTAATCCTGCATTATTAACCATGACGCTGGATAATTAATACAGTATGACACGTTTCTTCAGCATGAATGAGGGCAGTGGATACACACTCGATGTGTGTGAGTGTGTGTGGGGGCTGTGTGTGTGTAGAGGATGTTGGTTATTAATAATGTGCGCATGCAGACTGGATGGAGCTGTAAAGAGCTTATCTGCTACGCTTTGTCATCATCAAACTATTCTCCAAACTGGAGCCAGAGCACAGAATCTAACAGATGGTGCGTGTGTGTGTGTGTGTTTGTGCATGCATGTGTGTGTTTGTGTGTGTGTGTCCCATAAACTAAATGAGGCGATTCGTTATTCACTGCTCCATCATACACACTTCAGGCCACTTTATTAGAAACACCTCTTTTGAAGATCCACCTTGAGACTGTAGCCCATCTGGTGGTCCTCTAACCCCCTTCATCTGTGGTCAGCTGCTGACCACAGGGTTGCTCCAGGATGCAGTAGCAGTGTTGGGCTTTTGGATGAGTATTGCAGGTGGCCTGGATTTCACTCTGAGAGACAAGCTGGAGGCATGGAGCTCTGAGTGGTGCTGTCACTATGACCCATGGATCCACAATCAGCATCAGCCGGAGCCTGAGAGGGCACAATTGAGAGAGCTCTCTCTCTGGGTGGGTTAATGCCTCGTTCCCTCTCCCCCATCACTTCAGTGTGATGCCGGCACTTTCCCCTGAGCGCATTGGCTGCCTGTTGCATCGGCTGCCGTTTAACAGAGGCGTGTGGCAAATTGTGAAGAAAGCTTTGGTAAAAAATAAAATAACAATACTTTAGCAGTGTCTCCATCCTTTTGTCCATAGGCAGTACTGTGCAGATGTTCAGAAGGTACCTAAGCAAGTTTCTCAGCAATCAGAGAGTTTCTACAGTAGAAGCTCCAGATCTCATCAGAACAGATAAAGCAGGTGAACATGAATCCAGTAAAAAGGAGAAACAAGAGCTTCTCATTCTGAAGAAAGAAAGTAGTGAGATCTTGTCGGTGAGCTAGTCTGAAGAACAGAGCTCGGTTCCTCCAGGTTTCTCCTGGACGCCAGACCCCAGTCCAGCCAGCACAGCGTGAAGGATGTGTTCAACTCCATCATCATCATCATCATCATCATCAGCAGCAGCAGCAGCAGCAGCAGCAGCTCACCTGATTTACCATCATTAAGCCCTGATTTACCACCAAACCAGGTGTTGATCTGAGGAGAACTCTAAATAATACTAGACTCCATGAGGAGAACATGGAGATGTTCTAATGATGAACACAGTGATGGAGAACCACCACTTTCTGTAGGAGTGTTAATATTAGTGTTTATTCTAATATCAGTGTTTTACTGAGCAGATAAGCTTTTCTTATCAGTCTTCACAAGGGATTAAAACCTTTGCACAGAACTGTGTATATATAGGATGGAGATACAAAATTTACCATAAGCCTTGTATCTCCAAAATGGCAAATTTACAGGGGTTGGAAAACTCTTAAAGCAGCTTTATGTAGCATGTGGACCTTAAAATATTAGCCTCAGAATCACTGTGATGCTCAGCTAACTGTACCAGGGAGAGTAGCATCGCTGTCTTTGCTACCCCATGCTCGGCTCGCTGCTAAATGCAGTGGGTATCTCTGGTAAAGTGGGCAAGATAACGCTCGCCAGTCATATTAGTGTAAAATCCTGTAGTAGTAGTACTCTACCGCTTCAGTCCACATGCTTCTCTACCTTCAGCCTTCTATGCTGCTTCTGTATCTCTCAGCTCGTCCAGAAAAGCGTGTCCAGTAGCGGCATGTGGTGGCTCAAAGCGCAAATTACATTTCCCGACTATAGGGGGAGTCCAGGAGCAAGAAATGCCAAATTTCCATAGTGTTGCTTTAACTTTTAGTAGAAAGTAAATGTAAAAAGATCACATTCCAGCTTATTTCAGAATAACAATCAAATGGTAAAAACTGGTTAATGTATTTATTAATTAACACTGACAGATACAGAACAGATAAGCAAGCTGGAGCTCCTGTGGAAGCACAAGGTGCTGGTTTCTAGCAGTGGACGCTCAGTGAATATAAGTGGCTCATTATTATTAGCAGTTATACCATATATTGGCTCCTAAGTGAAGCATTTAATTTAATGAGAGAATAATTAAAAAATGCACAGAAATAACTCAGAACAGCACTGATACGACTTTATTAACATCAGCATTGCAGCTTTGCATGCCCTCAGACATGGCACAATTAACTTCACACGGCTGAGGCTGATTGTAATTAGAGTAATGATTACGTCTGACCCCGGTCTGTGTGACTGGGATTGATTGTCTGACCTCAGAAACCTCTCTTAAACGCAGAAGACAGAAGCAACTGGGCCCCAGTCTCTGGTTATCAGTGCAACACACGGTACGGTTGATTCAGACACTTGCTAATTCCCTTATAATCTGATTGATTTCTCTGTGCTAGAGCCGGTATGGTGGTTCGCGGCACATACCGTTTTAAAATTCGGCCCGTGTTTCATACACTTTTCTGAGAGGGCACAATTGAGAGAGCTCTTTCCCTCTCCTCCATCACTTCAGTGTGATGCCGGCGCTTTCCCCTGAGTGCATTGGCTGCCTGTTGCATCGGCTGCTGTGCCATTTCGGAGGAGGAATGTGGCAAACTGTAAAGAAACTTTTGGTAAAAAAGAAATACCAACAATCTTTTAGCAGTGTCCCAATACTTTTGTCCAGAGGCAGTACTGTGCAGACGTTCAGAAGGCACCTAAGCAAGGCAGGGTAAAACACTGATATTAGAATGAACACTAATAATCACACTCCTACAGAAAGTGGTGGAGGTTCTCCATCACTGTGTTCATCATTAGAACATCTCCAAAGTTCTCCTCATGGAGTCTAGTATTATTTAGAGTTCTCCTCAGATCAACACCTGGTTTGGTGGTAAATCAGGGCTTAATGATGGTAAATCAGGTGAGCTGCTGCTGCTGCTGCTGATGATGATGGAGTTGAACACATCCTCCACTCTGTGCTGGCTGGACTACGGGGCGTCCAGGAGAAACCTGGAGGAACGGAGCTCTGTTCTTCAGACTAGCTAACAAGATCTCAACTACTTTTGGGAGTGGGGGGCAGTAAAGTGAAATCCAAACGCAGGGCCGGCCCAAGCCTTTATGGGGCCCTAAGCAGATTTTTATCTTATAGATTTTTTTTTTTTATATAGATTTTAAGCAGTAGCGTAACTCCAGTATGCCTTGGGCCGGCTCTGTCCAAATGTGATCTCAAAAAAGATCTCAGTGTGCAGCGTTTTTCACACAGCATCTTTGGTAGTTGGTGTGGCGCAACAGATAACACCACTACCTGCCAGTGAGCTAAAACACCATGTGGGAGACTGGGGTTCGAATCCCGGTCTGGGTGACTATCCCGCGCTACACCAATAAGAGTCCTTGGGCAAGACTCCTAACACTACATTGGCCCACCTCTGTAATACGAGTGACCTTGTAAGTCGCTCTGGATAAGAGCGTCTGCTACATGATGTAAACGTATAGCTTCACAGAGCTCCGGGTCCGAGCCTCTTTTGTGGAGGAGAAACTTAACGAGGAACCAAGACTCAGAAGGGGAACCCGTCCTCCTCTGGTCGTCGCCGCCAGATAAACCTCAACTGATAATCAACTGATAATGAAACAACAAGAGGCATTTTGAGCTGCGCGCCCCGAGGTAGGCAAACTTCAGAGGGCTAAAGACTTTCTGAGGCACATCGTCCAAACTAATGAGTCAGACTCAGTGAAATACGCCGGGGTGGGCAAACCTGACTCGCATTCCAGACGCCAACAGTGTTCAAAGAATCCCTCAGTAGATGTTTATATAAGAGGTTATTTTTGGCTGAGTTAAGATTCCTGGGATCAAATCCTGATGCAGTATCATCTACAGCTACCAGCAGAAACTTTACACACACACACACACACAGACACACACACACACACACACAGACAGTGCTTCAAAGAGGCACAATTTTTCGCATGACACCGACTGTGACACGGCTCCTGTTTATGCACCGCTGACAGGCCAAACACAATGTTGTTTTGACATAAACAGGGTTTAAATAAACAGCTTTGTCTTTGAGAATTCCCGTTTGTCCTTCTCTCTCGCGTGTGCTTACTCTCGCGCTCTCTCTCTCGCTCTGTTTTGAGTAAAGAATGAAGAGCATACTTTAACTGGAAAAGTGGATTTCCTGAAGGTAAATGCAGAATGGCTGCGCAGCTTAAGTAGCTCCCACTTTCGGGCAGTTGCTAGGCTGTTGCTAGGTGGTTACTAGGGTGAAACTTTTTTTGCTTTGCTAGCAGGTTGCTAGGATCTTTCTAGGTGGTTCAAATGGTGTTGCTAGTTGGTTGCTTGATGGGCGCTGTAGTGTTGCTAGGCTGTGGCTACACGGTCACTGAAGTGACACTGTTTATTGCTAGGTGGTTTTATAGTATCCCAGGTGGTTCCTCTAGGGTTGCTATGGAGTTGCTTAGTGGTTGCCAGGCTGTGGTATCCCAGGTGGTTGCTGTAGAGTTGCTAGATGATTGACATGATGCTGCTTGATGGTTAATATGGTATCTCAGGTAGTTGTTGTTGTGTTGTTAGTGGTTGCTATATGAGTCTTATAGTGTGAATGGCTGCAGAGCTTAAGTAGCTCCCACTTTCAGGCAGTTGCTATGCTGTTGCTAGGTGGTTACTGGGATGAAACTGTTTTGGCTAGGAGGTTGCTATGGGTTGCTAGGTACTTTTTAGAAACCGTTTATCGCTAGGTGGTTTCTATAGGATACCAAGTGGTTGCACTGGGGTTGCTATGGAGTTGCTTAGTGGTTGCCAGATGGTTGCAAGGCAGTTTCTTTGGTATCCCAGGTAGATGTTATGAGGTTGCTCATGTGAGTTGCTAGATGGTTAATATTCTATCCCAGGTAGTTGTTGTTGTGTTGCTAAGTGATTGCTAGATGGGTCCTATAGTGTTGCTAGGCTGTGGCTACATGGTCACCAGAGAAACTGTAAGGTGGTTTCTATGGCATACCCAGTGGTTGCACTGGGGTTGCTATGGAGTTGCTTAGTGGTTGTCTGGATATTGCCAGATGGTTGCAAGGCAGATACTGCATATCCCAGGTGGTTGCTATAGGGTTACCAAATGGTTGCTTGATGTTGCTTGATTCCAGGTTTTTGTCAGTTTTTGTCGTGTTGCTAAGTGGTTGCTAGATGGGTGCTATAATGGCGCTTACAGCAGAACTGTTTATTGCTAGGTGGTCTTTATGGTATACCAGGTGATTGATGCTTTGTGGTTGTCAGGGTGTTAGTAGATGGCTGCTATGGTATTCCAGGTGGTTGCAAAAGTGTCTCAAGTTGGTTGCTGTGGTATCCTAAGTGGTTGATTGGGTGTTACTAGTGCATTTGTATTATCATGACATAAGAAGGGCCACTCGTTCCTGTGGGAATGGGCCTGTTTTACAGCCCTGTTTTGGATCTGCTGGATGTTCTTTTGAAGGAGGAAGGACAGCGTTTGAGGTTCACGGTTTGTCACTTCTTTCCACGTACCGAACTCTCTTTATTCAACCCTAGCAAGATACATACTTTCTACTTCAGAAAAAAAACAACAGGCTGTTTCGGGCCCGGGACTATCCCACAGCTCTGCACACTTTGACACTTTTTCTCAACACGCCTCCAAAGCGGGCAGCAGTTGGCGAGGGAAGCGATTTGGCTCGCTGTGATGAAAATGCAGGTTTTTCATTATTTTTAGATGTTGCAGTTAAACAATCTGGGGTGACTACGGCCCCCTCAGCCCCCCCCCCCACACCTTCTGGGTCCATGGGCCCGTACATTTTCTCTATCTTCCAATTATTAGATGTAACAAATCCCTGATGTAGGAATTCACATACTAACATCTCGAGTGGGTAACCTAGAGCTGGGCAATATGATACCTTTTGTTACAATATGCTAACAATTTATATATATATAGTTTATAAGAATCTGTCGCTACTGATGTTTTAAGTCTGTGATTACATGTACTGTGATAAATATTGTGTATCGCATAATAAGTCTTTAAATATTGTGGTATATTATTTTTCCCATATCGCCCCGCCCTAGGTTAACCGAGTAGTACCTCCAATCATGCTCCTCCCTTACCTTATAGATTACCATACTGGTGTCCAGCTGTTACCCATGCTGTAACCCTGATCTGCAGTATTTTCAGCTGAACTGTGGGCAAAACTCACCTCAGGTCTGTTGAAACTAACAGAAATTAAGTTACAGAAGTGAAGAAGAAGTGAGAATTTAATTTGCTTCAAATCTAATTATTCACTGTTTAAACAAAATCAGTCTGAAAATGACTCACTTTACTCCCATTAAAGCTTAATTAGCTTATCTCATAAAGAGGAACATTACCTTAATTGGAGAAATGCGATATACTGTATTTACGGCGTGAGAGCCTCATTTCAGATCCCACTGCTGAGTTCTGTTACGCTGATGCAGGACGAAAAGCACAGGACTGAAACCTGCAGCAGTGATGTGGGCTAACACACACAGCAGTAACTCTGTGTTCATTCAGGCTTAGACGAGATGCCTGAACTACAAAAGAGGATTTCCTGCAGGCAGTAGCTGGGCTGTTACTATGTTGTTGCTATGGTATCTCAGGGGGTAGCTATGGTGTTGCTAAGTGGTTGCTATGGTGTTGCTAAGTGGTCGCTATGATATTGCAGAGGGTTGGTATGGTATTGACAGGTGGTTGTTATGGTATCCCAGGGGCTTGCTTTACAGTTCCTAAGTGTTTCCTGTTATTGCATAATGGCTGCAAGGTGGTTGCTATGGCAGCCCACAGGATTGTTATTATGGTAATAGGTGGCTGCTATGGTATCCCTGGGGGTTGCTATGGTGTTGACAGGTGGATATTATGGTATCCAGTGGGGTTAATATGTTGTTGCTGAGTGGTTCCTATGTTGTTGCATAAGGGCTGCTGGGTGGTTGCTATGGTCTCACATGGGGGCTGCTATGGTGTTGCTGAGTGGTTGATAAATGGTTGCTATGGTGTTGCTAGGTGGTATGGTATTCCAGAGGGTTGGTATGGTATTGACAGGTGGTTGTTATGGTATCCCAGGGGTTTGCTTTATTGTTGCTAAGTGGTTGCTGTTACTGCATAATGGCTGCAAGGTGGTTGCTATGGCAACCCTGGGGGTTGCTATGGTGTTGATATGTGGCTGCTATGGTATCCCTGGGGGTTGCTATGGTGTTGACCAGTGGATGATATGAATCCAAGGGGGTTAATATGTTGTTGCTAAGTTGCTGCTATGTTGTTGCCTAATGGCTGATAGGTGGTTGCAATGATGTTGATACGTGGTTGCAATGGTATCCCAGGGGGTTGCTATGGTATTGATAAGTGGTTGCTATGTTGTTGCTTAATGGGTGCTAAGTGGCTGCTATGGTTCCCTGGGGGGTTGCTATGGTTCCCAGATGTTGCTATGGTGTTGCAAAGCGGTTGCTATGGTATCCCAGGGTGTTGCTATGGTGTTGCTAGGTGGATGCTTCAGTTGCTAAGCAGTTGCTAAGGTATGACAGATTGCGATAGTAATTGCTTGGTAGATTGAGTGTTGCAGCACTGCCAGTGTTATAGATTGCCATGGTATTCCAGGTGGTTGCCATGATGTTGCTCAGAGGTTTCATGCTCATTTGATGTGGTCAGGACAGTCCCTCCACACATTAACAGACTGATAAGACAGTGAAATGTGGCCCTGTCTCTGCACAGCAGTGTGTAGCAGTGAGAGGATGGGGTCATCCCTCTTTATGCAGACAGCTGTTGGATGGGTGTTGAAAAATGTGGGAAAATAAAAAGAAGAAAAGAGGAGAAGCTAAAGCTTTACCCCCTGATTGTGCACCTATAGCTCTAAGGCCAGTGAGGCTTATACTGAGTCTATCTGCTCCTGAGCTTTATGTTCCACTGGACAATCAATACATCTTTCGCCTCTCTGCAGGAGTGTATGTGCTAAAACACACAGCCAGCATTAGCATTCCCCCGAGACCTTCAACAGACAACACACTGCTGCACGCCGAAGTCCCCGAGCGTCTCGACTGGGGCACCAGAGAAACCTCCATTTCTATAGACAACCACAAAAGACACCTGCCATTAAAAACCTGCCCCACATTTCCTTCACACCTAGCCACATAACTGTTAGACGGGGTTGTGTTTATTAGCGAATTCTCTATAATAGCCTATGTAGACAAAAGTATTGGGACACCTGCTTATTCATTGTTTCTTCTGAAATCAAGCGGTTAAAATTGGTTATCCTGTCTTTGTTGGAGTAACTGTCTCTACTGCCCAAGGAAGACTTCTACTAGCTTTCTACTAGATTTTGGCAGAGAACTGCTGTGAGGATTTGATTGCATCCAGTGACAAGAGCGTTAGTGAGGTCAGGATGCTGGATGACGAACACCCCATCCCAAAAGTCGTGGACGGAGAACCATCCATCATTCCAGAGAACACAGTTCTTCCACTGCTCCACAGCTCAATGCTGGGGGGCTTTATACCCATCTAGCCCACGCCTGGCATTAGGCAGCATGGTTTCAATAAACAAGCTGTGCATATGCATTTGAATTTTGTCAGCAATGGGTCGTATAGTATAGTATAGTAGTTCAATGCATTCATTAGCAGGGGTGTCCACAAACATTTGGACATATAGTGTAGATAGATGGACGGACAGACATACATGTATACAGATAGATATGACTACCATTCTGATGATAACACTGGCAGCATCAAACACTTCCTGTGAATGAATTAAACGCTCTATATGCTGCTCGGTTTGTGAATGTGTGTGTGTGTGTGTGTGTGTGTGTGTGCCCCTCCCAGTGGTAATCTGGTGAATAGCACTCTGGCAGTGTCTCCAGTGCCTCCCCCGCCGTTCTGCAGAGATGCAATGATTAATCAGTGCTCACTGAGAGCTCCACAAAGCACAGGAGATGCACACCGACACACACACACACACACACACACACACACACACACACACACACGTATACACCCATTCTCACCTCAGTCTGCAGCTGCACGCTGGATAATTGATTGATTTTGCTTGACCGTGAGAAAACAGTCTAGCACAGTGTCTGACTGCCTTGGCGGGGGGATTGGAACTGAGGTATCACCATGAACTCACTGTCCATTTTAACAGAAACACCAGCAGTAGTGCCTCTAGTGACTTTTGGCCTATACTAGGGGACCCTGGGGGCATGATCTCCCAGTATCTATACCCAGGGGATTGGTGTGTTGGATGGATTTGTGGGCTGGATGTATGTATGGGTGGATGGATGGATGGATGAGTGGGTTGGATGGATGGATGGAAGGGTGTGTGGGTTAGCTGGTTGGTTGCAAAAAGCATGGAAGGATGGGTGGGACGGTGGCTTGGAAGGAAGGATGTATGGATGGGTGGATGGATGAATAGATGGATGCATGGATGAAAGGGTGGTTGGGTTGGAAGGATGGATGGATAGATGGATGCCTGGATGAGTGGACTAATGGATGAAAGGGTGGGTGGGTGGGTTGGAAGGATGAATGGATACATAGGTAGGTGGATGGATGGAAGGAAGTGTAGAAGGATGGATGGATGTATCAGTGGGTGGAAGGTTTTTGGGTTGGTTGGATAAATGGACGGATGGATGGAAGAAAGCATTGAAAAAAGGATGGGTGGGATGGTGGATTGGAAGGAAGGATGTCTGGATGGGTGGATGGATGAATAGATGGATGCATGGATGAAAGGGTGGGTAGATTGGAAGGATGGATGGATAGATGGATGCCTGGATGAGTGGACTAATGGATAAAAGAGAGGATGGGTTGGAAGGATGGATGTAGGGATGGACGGATGGAAGAAACTGTGAAAGGGAGGAAGGGTGGGATGGATGGATTGGTGGGTGGGTAGGTGGATGAACTGATGAGTGGATGGATGGAAAGGTGGGTGGGTCAGATGCATGTATGCATGTACGGATGGAAGTGTGGGCGGGTTGGATGGATTGATGCAAAGAAGGGTGGATGGATGGAAGGATGGATGGGTGGGTTGCAAGGATGGAAGGAAGTGTGGATGGATGGATGGATGGATGGGTAGATGTATCAGTGGATGGGTTGGTTGGATGAATAGATGGACAAATGGAAGAAAGCATGGAAAAAAGGATGGAAGGATGGATGGGTGGATGAATAGATGGAAAGCATGAATGATGTACGGCTGCATATGGAGGAATGGACTAATGCATGAAAGGATGGGTAGGTTGGAAGGATGGATGTGGGGATGGGTGGATGTATGGATGTCAGAGTGGATGGATGAATGGATGACAGGCTGTGTGGGTTGGTTGGATGAATGGATGGATAGATGGAAGAAAAGATTAAATGAAGGAAGGGTGAGGTGGGTGGATTCGTGGGTGGGTGAACTGATGGCTGAATAGACCCTTTTACTGAGCAAAGAACCGTTTGAGCATTAAGTTATCGTGGTTCTACATAAAACTTTTGCCTTTATTGAGCCTAAAGAAAAATGCAAAAGTTTGGACACACTTAGTCAAATACAAGGTATTGCTGAAAAAAAAAAAACCTTCTAACCCAGCCAAACTGCTTCAATAAGAAACTGATCACATTACAGTACCACACTGTGACTGTGCCTCCTTATTCTGAGCTTAGCTGTAAAATCCTCACACACATGCAAAATCAAATTCCCAAGCACTGGCCTGGACCAGATCATTCCTCTTGTTTAACGCTGCAGATTGAATTGGACCATGCCCCAATCAATTAGCTGGCAAGTGTACACGAATCAGGGTGACAGACCTACATGATGGTTGAGCTTGGCTGCTGAGGGGATGAGAGGAAAATTCTCCACCTTTTCCGAATGGTGTATTAATACAGAAGCGATACACACTGTTTCTTTTGTGGACGCTCAGAATCACTGAATGTGCATTTCGTGCTGAGTGAGTAAGTCATCTCTAAGCCAGGCTTTGAACGCTCTGCAGAGATTACAGTGCAGGCATGGTACAGTAAGAGAGAGGGAGGTGTGTTGGGAGTACAGCTGACCTGGAAAAGCTTATTCCACAGCTCTGTTTCTGTGCTAAGATTATTCAGAAAGTGTTCTGCAAAGCCAGCGTACGAGGCTGGACACTTTAACTGCAACAGCAGCAAGCACTGATACAAAGTACCCAGAGATCCTGAAAGCTTGGAAGCCTGGAAGCCAATGGTTCTATATAGAACTATGATAACTCAATGCTCAAATGGTTCTTGGCTTAGTAAAAGGACCTTTCCACCCACCAACCCACCCATCTACTGACTCATCAATCCAACCATCCACCCACCAACCCATCCGCACATCCATCCAGGCATAAACCCACCAACCCATCCAGTCATCCATCCATCATTGACCCATCTACACACTCACCCATGCACTCATATTTCCATCCACTAATCTTTCCATCCATCCATCCATATTCATCCACTCAACTACACACTCACTCATCCATCCATTTATCTACTGCTCCAACCATCCACTCATCAATCAATCCACTCATCAACACACTCACCCATCCACTCACCCATCCACCCATCCATCCACTCATTCACTAATTTATTCATTCATTCACCCTTTCACCCATTTATCCATCTTTTCATCCACCCATTTATCCACCCACCCACTCATATATCAATCCATCCATCCATCCACTCATCTACACATGCACCCATCCACTTATCCATCCAGGCATAAACCCATCTACCCATCCAGTCATCCATCCATCATGGACCCATCTTCACACCCACCCATCCAGTCATATATCCATCCACTAATCTATCGATCCACCCACCCATCCACTGACTCATCAATCCAACCATGCACCCACCCATCCACCCATCCACATATCCATCTATCCACCCACTCATCTACACACTCACCCATCTATCCATCCACCTATTCATCCACTCAACTACACACTCACTCATCCATCCCTTTATCTACTGCTCCAACCATCCACTCGTCCACTCATCCATCAATCCACTCATCTACACACTCACCCATCCACTCACCCATGTATCCATCCGTCCACCAATGCACTTATTTATTCATTCATTCATTCTCCCTTCCATCCATTCACCATTTATCCATCTTTTCATCCACCCATTTATCCACCCACCCACTCATCTATCAATCCATCCATACATCCGCTCATCTACACATGCACCCATCCACTCATTAATCCAGGCATAAACCCACCTACCCATCCAGTCATCCATCCATCATCGACTCATCTTCACACTCACCCATTCAGTCATATATTCATCCACCCACCCATCCACTGGCTCATCAATCCAACCATCCACCCACCAACCCATCCACACATCCATCTATCCACCCACTCATCTACACACTCACCCATCTATCCAGCCACCTATGCACTCATCTATCCATTTATTCACCCTTCCATCATCCATCCACCCATTTATCCACCCACTCACTCATCTATGAATCCATCCATCCATCCATCCATCCACTCATATACCCATCCACCTATGCACTCATCTATCCATTCATTCCCCCCTCCATTAACCCATTTATCCATCTTTTCATCCACCCATTCATCCACCCATCCACTCATTTATCAATCCATCTATCCACCCATCCATCCACTCATCTAGGAATCTAACCATCCATTCATCCATCAAACACTCATGGACCACAGCAAATTCTGATAGACAGCTAACAGACCAGCAAATGGCAAACATTGGAAAACTGGATCCCTCTCAACTCACTCTGGAACAACAAGTTCACACACAGAAATCCCGCTGACCTCAACTCGTGCAACTACAATAACTAAATACTTTATTTAATTAGCAAAATAATGCTCCCTCTTTCTGCTGTGGAGAATTTAAGCTTCCGTAATATGGTGAATACAATGGAGCCTTGATACCCCATACCCTCCCGACAACACATCACTGAGACGTTAATTCCTGTGCTCAGATTGCACACAAAGCAGTGCTATGATGTTAGATGTTACAGGGACCAATTCAGATCTCACTGTTATGACTGCATGACATGAGTTTATCCATATGATGTTTTTATAATCTCATTTTTTCTAAAATTCAGGAAGAGGAGGAAATCACAATACATCGGCTTGCTTACAGTGCTGTATAGAAACGTAGCCCCTGTATCATGATGTGTATCGTCGGATTCTTGCCAAATCACAGGCTTACTAAGAACTTCACTGAACTGTCGAGAGGAAAAACAGAGATGAAAATGGAGGCAGCGGTGGAGCTGGTTTCCCTAGCACATTCTCATAATATCTCCATTCTGAGAGCTCTGGGGACTGGACTGAACTGGACTGGACACACACCATGTTTTTGAATGCAGTCTGAATTCTGGTGGGTCCTTAGGCGGTTGCCACTGGAGATTCACAAATCCCTCCCTACGCTGTCAAAGGCCACATCCGCCATGAGCCCACTGAAAAGACAACTGTCAGCAGGAAAACAGACAATTCTGAACATTAGCCCTCAGAAGCTGAGAGTATTCACTGCCGTTCTGTTATTCTATTCGAATGTAGGCGTGTAATTACGTATTTAATTACGCTGATAGTGGCAGGTGGTAGATAAGTAGGTGGGTAGGTATTGGTAGTTGGTAGGTAGGTGGGTAGGTAGGTAAGTAGGTGTGTAGGAAGGTAGATCAGTAAGTGGGTAGCTAGACAGGTAAGTAGTTGGGTAGATATATAGGTGAGTATATATATATATATATATATATATATATATATATATAGGTCAGTATGTGGGGAAGTAGGGGCAAGTAGATAGATAGGTGGGTAAGTAGATAAGTATCTAGGTGGGTAGGTAAGTAAGTAGATAGGAAGGTATGTGGGTAGGTGGATATGCACCTAGGTGAATAGGAAGGTAGATCAGTAAGTAGGTATAATAGGTAGATAGGTAAGTAGTTGGGTAGATATATAGGATATATATATATATATGTGGGGAGAAAGGGGATGAGCAAGTGGATAGGTGGGTAAGTAGATGGGTGAGTGTGTAGATGAGGCGGGTAGGCAGGTAGATAAGTATGTGAGTAGGTAGATAAATAGTTTGGTAGTTAGGTAGATCATGGGTGGTTAGGTACATAGGTCAGTAAGTAGGTATATAAGTAGGTAGGTAAGTGAATGGATAAGTAGATTGGCATATAGGTGGGTAGGTACGTAGGTGGTTAGGTGCATAGGCGAGTAGGTAGGTATATACGTGGGTAGGAAAGTGGATAGACAAGTGGGTTGGCAGATAGGTAGGTAGTTGAGTAGGTGGATAGATACATAGGTGGGAGGAAAGTAGGTGGGTAGTTAAGTGTAGATTAAGTGGATAAGTACAAAGGTGGGTAGGTAGGAGGACAGGTAAGTAGGTAGGTAAGTAAGAAAGTAGGTGGGTAGTTAATTGGATGGATAGTATGAGGGCAGATAGGTGGATAGGTACATTAGTGGGTAGGAAGGTAAGTAGGAAGGTAGGAAGGTGGATAGGTAAGTAGGTAGGTGGAGAAGTGGATTGGTAGATAGGTAGGTAGTTGAGTAGGTGGATAGATACATAGGTGGGAGAAAAGTAGGTGGGTAGTTAAGTGTAGATTAGGTTAAGTGAATACGTACATAGGTGGGTAGGTAGGTGGATAGGTAAGTAGGTGGGTAGTTAATTGGATGGATAAGGAAGGGGGTAGATAGGTGGGAAGGTACATTGGTGGGTAGATAGGTGAGTAGGTAGGTATATAAGTGGGTATGCAAGTGGATAGATTAGTAGGTTGGCAGATATGTAGGTAGTTGAGTAGGTGGATAGATACATAGGTGGGAGGAAAGTAGGTGGGTAGTTAAGTGTAGATTAGGTTAAGTGAATAAGTACATAGGTGGGTAGGTAGGTAAGTAGGAAGGTTGGAAGGTGGATAGGTAAGTAGGTAGGTGGGTAAGTAGATTGATAGATAGGTGGGACTGGTGCAGTTAGCTTAAAGTGGTCAATGGTGTGCAGATTTAGCTCTGACTTACCCACCATGCAACATTGTTCAGCTTCACCACTTACAGTACTGTATTATTATTTCATTTAAGCCCCGCCCCTATTTCTAAATGCAGCAGTTTATTATGAGATTAATTTGACATGATTACTTGTATAAGTACATACTGTGTGTCTTCTCTCTCCGTCTCTCTCTCGCTTTCTCTTCTCTACTGCTGTTCTCTCGTGGTGTTGCTAACACTGAGGATTCCCTTGATGTCTAAAATAGCTCTCAGAAAAGGGGATTAAAAATTCATTCACCCCTTCTTCCACTTTTTCCCCTGCGCCTGTTCTCAAATATGTCTGACTCAAGCCGTAACTACTCACACATGAATGAAGGTGTGCGGGACGTACAGTACGTCCCATTTCCAGAGCGCTGTATAAGCAACATACTGCGATACAGAGCGATTATGCTAATGCGCTGAGTGGCTTTTCACTGCCATAATCAAGCTCCCTTCCCAATCATCCATGTTATTGGATATTACACAGTGAGGATTACTCCCATGATTGAATATTAATGCCAGTTACAGGATTTTAATACAGCTCTAATCTGCAGTGCAGTGCTTTAGTCCTGTAGCAGATCATATATGAAAAGTGTATGATTGCAAATCTCAAGTGGTTCCCATCGCCTGGCAGTTGCTAGGTGGTCGCTATGGTGTTGTACAGTGGTTTCTCTGGTATCACAGGTGGTTGCTGTGATCTTGCTAGGCAGTTGCTATAGGGTTGCTAGGTGGTTGCTGTGGTGTTTCTAAATAGTTGCTATGGCATTCCAGGTGGTTGCTATGGTGTTGTTAAGTGGTTGCTATAGCATCCCAGATGGTCGATACGGTATTGCTTAGTGATTGGTAGGGTGTTGCTAAATGCCTCCTATGGTATCCCATGTGGTCTCTGTGGTATTGCTTAGTGGTTGCTGGGATGCTGCTAAGTGGTTTCTATGCTGCTGATAAGTAAGTCCCTCCTATGGTATCCCATGTGATCTCTATAGTATTGCTTGGTGGTTGCTAGGGTATTGCCAAATGATTTCTATGTTGGTAAGTCCCTGATATGATATCTAATGTGGTTTCTATGGTATGGCTAAGTGGTTGCTATGCGGTTTCTAGGTGGTTTCCGTAGCAACCCAGATGGTGTTTATAAGTGGTAGCTAGATGGGTACTACAGTGTTGCAAGGTGGTTGCTATGGTGTTGCTTTGTGGTTGCTGTGGTACCCCATGTGGTTTACTGGGTGTTACTACTGTATATAAAATCTGCTGCTATGTGGAAACTTTTTGTACAATTGTAAGATGCCATTGGATGAAGGGATGTCCCGATTTGACCCAGTAGATTGGGATCAGAGCTACTATGTGTGAACTGGTATTTCTGCTAAAGGGCTCCCCCTACAGTTCCTGCTGTAAATGCAAATTCCGACCACATTTGAGGTTTCCCCTCACCCTGCGTCTCAGCAGCAGCGCTCCGGCCCGGAGTGGAAATGACGGAGACGCCGCTGTTCTCCCTGTTCCAGTCAGTGGAGCATCAGCATGATCCTGAAGCTGCTGGTTTTAAGGTTAAATTGCTTCATAGTTACCAAGTCATGACTTGCTGCTACACAAATAGAAGTGTAAGCAGGCAGTGTGTACCGTCAGCCACCAGCAGGGGGCCTGGCCAGCACAGTAGGAAAGCTGGTGGAGCTGGAGCAAAGAACTCCAAGCCCCAGAATCCCCAGCGGTAATCAGCGCTAACCAGACCCACCTGTGTGGGATGGTATAAATACACCCAGCCAAACACAATTCCCCGTAGTACCTTTGTAGAGGGGTGAACGGTAACAGGGGGTCTAAGCTGTGAACAGTGAAGAAAGGCTGAAGTTAGAAATAAAGAAAGTTTGTTTTTAAGTTTGTAATCAGTGGCGAAAAGGAAGTAATTTGAGTTGGAAAAGGTTTAGGTGGTCCTTTGTTTGGGTGAACTCCACTCCTGGTGTTTCCTTTGTTTGTTTTCCCGCCCTTTTTCTATATTGCCACCTCTGGTGTGGTGCAGTGGAAACGCACTGGGCCCCCATTACCAGGGTTGGGAGTTCAAGGCCCACCACAGCCAAGACACCAAGTGCCAAGCATGTACTGACTTAAGATATTTACCATAAAATAATACCCCCCAAAAAGGGGTATGTTCATTAAATTAATTAATAAATAAATTGACAATAAAAAACAGTTGAGTCCAAATGAGGGGGTGGCTGAAACCCTTCATAAGCAATACAGTGTTGCTATGACAATGCCAAGCCAGCTTTCTCTTTGAGTGTACAATGATTAGGATATGTGTTAAAGTGATGAAATGCTTCACAGTCCATCACATCCACTCTGCTGCTTCTCTTCTCATTTCGAACCATGACTCCAATGAGCTGGATGAACTGGCTGACTGAAGACCTTCACAAGTCTAACAGACTGAGGTTCTCTCCTCCTGCAGCGAACAGTCTGAACAGTCAGAAAGTAAACACAGATAAAGTGGAGCATCTGCAAATGCTTTATTTATAGAAACCTTGCCTGGGCTCTTTTTTTAGACCAACAACTCGATCTGGTGTCAGCTGAGACATGGTTTCTTTAAGAAGAAAAAACATATACAAATTATTATAAATATATATATTTATTAGATACCCTAGGATGAGGGATATATGTATAAAAAAAAGCAGAACTAACCAACAATACAAACCTACTACACTAATTGGACAAAAGTATTTGGACACCTGCTCTTTCATAGTCTCTTCCAAAATCAGGGGCATTAAAACGAGTTCGTGTTTTTGGAGTCTCTACTGTCTCTACTGTCCAGTAATGTTTTGTTTTTTGTTTTTTTCTTCTTCTAGAAAGCACTGCTGTGAGGATTTGATTGCATTCAGGGACTCAATGGGCAAGAAGTCCATTCTAACTAAAACATCCCATGAAGTTGGCAGTTTTCCAAGATGCTCCCACCCTTCACCTGCTGTCACAGTCGTATCAGAACATTATGACCACAGTGAAGGTGTACTGAGAATGGACCACTTGCACATTGAGTGCCTGCCAACGGCATAACCGTGGTGCCCCATGGACCATGATGCCAGAGATGGATGATGACTATGTAGGAAGACAAGCGTCCGCGGAAGACAAGCGTCCAGGCTTTTTTCTGTCCTGGCACCAAAGTGGTGGAACGAGCTGCCCCTGGGTGTCCGAACGGCCGAGTCGCTCGCTGTCTTCAAACGCAGACTGAAGACCCACCTCTTCAGAGAGTACTTGGACGAATAGTTCTATGGTCGCCTTATTGTCTTGTGTTTAGTAATGTCTAAGCTTGGAGGTATCTTTTGAATTATTAGTCTATTCTAACTAGCGAAGGTTTTCTTGGGTAAATAGCAAAGCACTTTGTAAGTCGCTCTGGATAAGAGCGTCTGCTAAATGCCGTAAATGTAAATGTAAATGTATTATATATAATCCAGTGTATACATTTTTGTAAGGGAATGCCCTGATAAGATTTAATAACAAGTGTGTGTGTGTGTGTGTGTGTGTGTGTGTGTGTGCGCGCGCGCATGTTTGCACAAAGAGGACACTCTGGAACACTTTTGAATTAATGAAGAAAATGGGGGAAGGGGAATTCATTATTATTGTAATTTTGACCTTCGTGAACAGGGAACAGGGTGTGTTTGTTATTGTATCTCAGATTTAATATACTGAAGAAATCCCTCCAGAGCTCTGTCTGTGTAGAGCCCCGCCCCTAAGCAGTTTATGATGGGTACTGCCAGCAGGCCTCCTGGTCAACCATGAGGAAATATACAGTATATTTAGTATTATATAATTATATTAAATATATGTGTCTTGGACACACCCCCCCCCCCACACACACCCACACATCTATGTGCATCTCTTCCATCAGTTGGCCTTGAAGGAGGGAGTTGCAGAATTAGCTTCATCCTATCAGATGCTCCTATTTGCTCCAGTATTGCCGGTCACCATGGAAACACACAGCTCCACCGAGCCGTGCTTCCAAAAGGATAAAAATGGGAAGAGGAGGATAAAAAAAAGAAAAACTGCACGGGAAACACCTGATTGCATCTCGCCGTGTTTCAGCTCGTTACTGCAGCAGATCTGAGAGCTGTGTGAAACAAACACCACGCCGACTTCAGAGCTTCAGTCTAGCCTTCATGTCCGACTCACTGCCTTCAACTCCACCCTCAAATCCAGTAGTTGCAACCGCGGACTGATCCGTTCAGGCTCTGTCCACAAATGTATTCTTTTGTGGCAACTGTAACTTCTACTCTAAATTAATAAAAGTATTTGGACACCTATTCATTCAATGTTTTCCCCAAATCAATGGTATTAAAAGAGTTCATCCTGCTTTTGTTGGAGTAACTGTCTCTACTGTCCATGGACGAAGGCTTTCTACTAGATTTTGGAGAAGCATTGCTGTGAGGATTTGATTGCATTACACCTTCAATACGGCGGCACTAAAACATCCCACAAAGTTAGCGGTCTCAGAGATGCTACCACCCTTCACAAACCACCACAGTCATATCAGAATATTTTGAGCACCCCTGGTTTGAACTGGAATGATCTCTGCCTGGGACGTCCAGTCATGGGTACCAGGTGAAGGGTGGTGGCTTCTCCAATATTGCAAACTCCTCCAGAGCCTCAGTCTTGCCTCCTTCTTATGTCAGACACACTGTCTTCAACTCCATCTTCAAATAGAGTAGATCTAACCACGGCCTGTTATTCAGTTTATCAAGTAGCGGATCTATTCATGCTCCGCCCACAAATGTATTCTTTTATGGCAACTGTTGCTAGGATGGACATGCTGTGCAGATGCTGGAAACATCATACTTTTCCCCCTAAATTTAAGATTGAGGTTAGAGTTGCTGTATAATGTTGCCTTTCCAGTTTAAAGTGACAGTCCGTAAATTTTGAGGATTTGGGGACCTCTCTGGTGAGCATCTGCAATTGCATCGAGCATGTGGGGGAGTACTGTTAAAATGGGCATTGTGGTGCAGTCTCCTTTCTGAGTGGATGAATCTAAACACTGCAAGTTTACATTTAGTCAGTTTTTCTGGTTGGACAGTGGATGAATGAGCAGATGAGACTGAATTAGCTGTTCTGATATCTGTCTAAAAGTTTGCAGTAGCTCTCGCAGTAGCCGTTTGGCTTGTATCACTGCCATTAGCCATTTGCTGCTTAGGTAACCAGCAAACAGTGCTGAATCCTCTTTAGAGGCTGTGAATGTGATGTAAAAGTACAAAAGAGCCTGACATGGCCAGGGAAACTCCCACAAAAGCCTACCAGACCACACTGTCTGTTTCTAGAATGACTGACTATATTAGTCGTTGCAGGGACGGTCATGCAGCACACTGCTACCATTTGTAACAATAGTTTTGCCCTTACTCACTCAGACAGACTACTGCTTTCTATTGAAGTGAAAAAACATCAAGGACTGCTGCTTTAACTAACATCCCCTTACTTTAATCCATACTAAACTTGCTGCAGCGTTGGTCAGCCATCGTGGAAACACACAGCTCCCCCAAGCCGTGCTTCCAAAAGGGTAAAAATGGGAAGGGGAGGATTAAAAAAACCAAAACCTGCACAGGAAACACCTGATTGCATCTGGCCGTGTTTCAGCTCGGTACTGAAGCAGATCTGAGTAGCTGTTCTGTTTGTATCAGGAACATTAGCAGCGCTGTGGTTGCTCAGATAACCAGCAAATGGTAATAGATTCTCTGTGAGGTTGTGAATGTGACGTAAGTACGTAAAGTTACTTAAAATCCCACGAAAACCTACCAGACCACGTAAAGTTACTTAAAATCCCACAAAAACCTACCAGACCACTCTGTATTTAGATTGAATATATTAGGCATGGGCAGGGATGGTCACGCAGCACACTAATACCATTTATTACACTATTATTGCCCCTCCCCACTCTGCTTTCAATTGAAATGAAAAAATATTAGGGACTGCCACTTTAACTCACATCCCCTTATTTTAATCCATACTATACTTGCTCCAGTATTGGTCAGTCACCATGGAAACACACAGCTCCAACCGAGCCATGCTTCCAAAAGAATAAAAAATGGAAAAGGAGGATTAAAAAAAAAAAAAGAACAAAAGACAACCTGCACAGGAAACACCTGCTTGCATCTGGCAGTGTTTCAGCTTGGTACTGAAGCCGATCTGAGAAGCTGTTCTGTTTGTATCAGGGCCATTAGCAGCGCTGTGGTTGCTCAGATAACCAGCAAACAGTGCTGGATCCTCTTTTAGAGGCTGTGAATGTGACATAAGTCAGGAAAACTCCCATGAAAACCTACCAGACCACTCTGTATTTAGACTGAATATATTAGGCATGGGCAGGGATGGTCACGCAGCACACTGATGCCTCTATTATTGCCCCTCCCCACTCTGCTTTCAATTGAAATGAAAAAAAATATTAGGGACTGCTCCTTTAACTAACATCCTCTTATTTTAATCGTTCTCTAGTAGCAATATAGTTGCAATGGTAGTCTAGACACACATACGTGCACCCCCCACCGAGGCACATTGTGTAGTTGAAAGCCTAGACTGGCTGGACTTTCCTCCCTTTGTCTTTTGTCGTCTTGTTTACCTTAAAGGCTCTCGCTCCGAGTGAAGTCTTTACTGCGGTCCTGACCCTGAAGCACACGATCAGGTGAGGCACTGCAAGAGGATCCTCCACACGCAAACCCTGCGGCTAGATTTCCGCAAACTGACCCGCAGTCTTTAACAGATCAAAGGCCAGACGAGCCCTTGATGTAGAGTTGGGGTTGGGGTTACCTTTTGGCCGCCAAACTCTGGTTCTGGACCCGCCGTGTTACGGCACAGGCCAGATGCCTCACACTCACACTGCCTCTACCTAAAGATCAGAAATATCGGAAATACAAAGAACGTCTGCTTACATTATATGTCCAAATGTTTGTGGACACCCTTCTAATGAATGCATTCAGCTATTTTATATCTTATATTTTGCACCCAATGAAAAGCCTAAAAGAATTAGCCAGCTTTGTTTGTCCTGATACGCACAAACAGCTCAGAAATCAACTGTGGCCTCCTCTTACCATACGGCCTGTACTGTACCGAGCTCCTCAGGATCCCCGTCTACCTGTCAATCATGAATAAAGACAGCTTTTGAGCCACAGTGTTAAAGCAATTAAGAGAGCATTGGCGCTGTTGGACATATTCGGGACGTTCTGAATGCCGAAACTGTACTTTAACGTACTAAAACAATGATCATCACTGTCACCGTCTATTCTATCAGCTCCACTGACCATACAGGAGCACTCTGTCGTTCCATAGTACAGACCGTATCCATCGGTTTCTCTGCAGACTCCTATATATATATATATATATATATATATATATATATATATATATATATATATATATATATATATATATATATATATATTATTAGCCTCCTTTCACCCTGTTAAGTCAATACCCTCCTAGTGACGGGAGCAATGCTAGTGCTAGGGTGGGTTCATTGGCAGTACCAAATTTTGGTGAAAGGGGGGGTACGGACGCCCAAACCCTTTAGTATCAGTATCAGCAATAGAAACGTGCTATTATGCTTAAGTCTAATAGCAATGCCCAGCCAGTGTACAAAATGAGCTGACTCTGGTCATAATGAACTGACTCTGGTCATAATAAACTCCAATGAACACTAATGACCAGTTCATGTGCTCAAGAAACCCTTCCACAGGCAGACCGGACAAATAGAAGCTATAATTCAGTGTAAATGTCTGACCAGACTTGTGAAACAGACCTGCAGACTTTCGGCAGAATGCTGATCGCATGCCCAGCTATTGTTCTAAATGCCAGCGGCTTGTGTGTTAATACAGGAAAAAGGAGTTTCTTATGAGGGAGGGAGAGTCGGTCAAGAGTAGGGATAATGGCACTGGCCTCGTATTGGAAGTGTTTAGGAAGCACTGAGAGCAGCTCCGACCATGTACAGTTACAGAGCAGGGTCAGGGCCGAGTGCTGAGCTCAGAGCATAGTGCAGAAAGGTCTCCAACGCTCTGCTGACTCTATAATAACTCCATATTAATGCTAATGGGTTTAGAACAGTATGCCATTAATGAAAGCTTCTGTTGATGTAATGCCCAGGTGTCCCAATACTTTTGTCCATATCGCATAAGGACAATAATCTTAATTTTTCTTCATTCAAATCTTCTTTAAAATATTGTGAGAGGAATTAAGAATTGTGAACCCAGTACTGTGAAGCATACTGTGGGATGAGGTGCCTCAAGATGTTCTTTATGTGATGTGTAGAAGAACCGCTCCACTGCTGCACAGTTAATTGTTTGATAGCCACTGGTGGAGAACCTCCAGGTGGAGCTGTGGCTGAAGCACATGGTAAAGATTAGCACCTAAACAATGCTGAACTTCAACCATAATCGCTACTCCACCAGCAGCCACTGAACTTCCTACTGACATTAGCAGTGACTACAGTGGCTATTGTACAGTAACCCGCTCAGGGGTCGGGCAGTTACGTCACACAGCAGAAATTCCAGAGGAGATCCTGCTTAACTGCTTAAGCTGGACTTCACAAACGACCTTTGGAACCAACAATCACATTCATTTTATCGGAAAGGCAAGAAAGGACGCACTCATTCAGCCTCGGTTCTCATGAAAAAGCATTTGCCGTAAGCTTTGCTGAATCAGACGCTTTATTGTGTTCCTGATGTTTCACAGACTTGGGCTTTCAGTCTGATACGTTTTTACCATAGTTAACAAAACTTCTCTCACTTTTTGGACATGACAGAGTGTGATCTGCTGTGTAAAGGGTCTTCTAAGCTCTCTGTGCGAGATCTCTGTGAGATCTGATTGGGTGGCTTCAATAGGCGAATTGACAAAAGTATTGGGACACCTGCTTGTTCACAATAAAGGGTATTTAAAAAAGTGTTCTCCTCCATTTGTTGGAGTATCTGTCTCTACTGTTGAGGGAAGCATCTAACAACAGCTTACATACTCAAACTCTATATTGAGTATTCTATAACATGTTTAATATTAAAATGATTAAATATTAATAATATTAAATATTAATATTTAAATAAATATTAAAATGCACAGGCATGTACTGTTTTCACCTGTTTTGAAACTGGTAACTCCTCCATCTTCACCGGCCAAATGAGACACTGGAGGACAGTGTGTGTCCTACCTACTGAGTCTGAATTTCTCATCAGAAAGCTCAGGAGCGATGGCAGCTGGTTCAGAGCCTGGTTTCCACTGGAGCTTCTGTATCAGCAGTTTACAGACAGTAGGAATTACGCCAGTGACACGCCTCCTCCGGGACAGTTTCACCAGCTCAGCTAATACAACACACGCGTGAGGTAAGACGAGAAGGCACAGAAAATCTCTAATTTAGCTCAGATCGAATACACTCCGTTGCCAGGTTGTTACGCATACCTTGTACCTACACTTACTGGCCATTTTATCGGAAACACAAGCCAGGGGCATTTTTCAGGTGTAGGATTGATGTTTTGTTCCAAAATGTGTTAACTGCCAATTTTGTGAATTTTATTATGACTTCTGGATTTTGTACATTTTTAGGGATGTGCTGATCTGACGGTTTCACAGATCCAATATCATTGGTGAATTAGTAAGCTGCAGAGCTCACCATGTGGGTGAGACTCATTACTTTACAAACTTAAAAAACAAACTACAATTAAAACTCTGATATCAACTTGTAAATAAATATAAATGTTTAATAAAATATAAATGTTTATTTTTAAAATTAATAATTGCGCTGGACCCTGGCACTGTGTTGTCTGTGTGTGTTTATAGGTTCAGTATAGTGTGTGTGTGTGTGTGTGTGTGTGTGGTGTGTGTGTGTACCGTGTGTGTGTGTGTGTGTATG
>NC_132881.1:46811770-46906770 GCF_030463535.1 Salminus brasiliensis
AAGTGTAGGATGGCCACACGTTGGGTTCTACAGTCCCAAATGTATAGAATATTTGTCTATATATCACTATAAATATAAAGAGAATATAATATAATATAAAGAGAATATTCTTTAAGAATGTACTAGTTTTAGTTAAAAAAACAACAACATAAAAACACAGCATTAATTATTACATTAATCATTTAAAAAAATAAGTGTTAGGTGCAGCCCTAGTCTGTGGTCATGGTAGATGTTTGGTCAAATCAACAATAAATAATTTACTTCGCAAAGCTGTTTTATTGTTATATTGACCAAAAAAAGCTGGCTTGTTTATTTGACTTCTGCACTGTAGGTCAGCTCAGTGCGTAAGGACAATGTCCCGTGGGGAACCCGCAATGTGCAAGTGGTCTATTCTCGGTACGCCTTCACTACGGTGGCTCGGGAACATCATTGATAGGTGGTCTTAATGTTCTGATATCACTGTGTAGTAAGTATGTGACTTTGGTAAGGGTGAAAGATACACAGATGGGGTTTAACAGGTCTGTTTACCACCCTGTTATGTTGCATCGGAATAAAAAAATACCAGATTTTCCTTTTTTACAGAGGACTTCGTCCTCCATGATACACTCTATGTTCATTGGCTGGTTTATGGCACCGAGGCGGCCCCCCAAGACCAACTGAAATAAAATGTCATTAATTATTAATTATGGATTTTTAAACCTTTGAAAATTATTAATTAATGTTACTTCTGTGCATCTTCACAGGATTCGAGTTACAGTTTGAAGCTATGCTAAGCTATGCTAAGCTAGGGTAGGCTAGTCTGTGCAATGCTTGGTCTTGTGGCCCGTCTCTTTGGCCACAAGAACAAGACCATCATTGACGAAGTCCTCTGTGAAATTAAAATCAGTGCGTTTCATTCTAAGGCAACATAACAGGGTGGTAAAGTCATATCAGATCATTATGACCACCTACCTAATAGAGGGAATAACCACTTTCCCACTGTACCGCTTGCTGGAGCCGCAGTCCCCCTCTGGCATCTAGAACCGCTGTAGTGAAGGTGTGCTGAGAATGGACCACTCGCACATTGAGCGCCTCCCAACGGCATGACAGTGGTGCCCCACGGGACACCGATGCCAGAGGGAAACAACGACTCCGGCGAGTGGTACAGAGCAATCAGCACTCCACTGTGGAGCAGCTAACCTCTATAACGAACACCTTCCATCACCCTAATACTGTCCATACCACAACGTCTCGCTAGCATGTTCCGAGCCAAGAGTGGATATTAGAGATGCACCGATCCAATATTAGGATCGGATATCGGCCCCGATATTAACAAAATTAGCTGGATCGGGTTTTGGATAATTAGGCCGATCCATGGAACCTATCCTTTCACTTTAATTGGGTGTTGTGAAACTGCACTAAATGTTTAGATGTTGATTGCAGCTTGTACGTTAGACCAAGTTACTGATTTATTCTCAGGTTTAGCTGCTAGATTTTATTTAGAATTACGCTAAATTTTTATTTGCATATTAATTACGGTTTGGGTGTTTGACAAAGAGAAGCTACTACGTATTGGCTGATACACTGTATGTATTTTAATATATTTTTTGTATATATAAGTTTGACTCCTTTTTTTTATTTTGAATTTGAATGCTGTCAAGATCCTGCACCATTGTTTATTTTAGTGAAAAATTAATAGTAATTAAGTACATTTTTATCTGTGTTAATTTGTTGTATTTTGTTTAAAAATATAACAAATAAATGGCCACCCAGCCCGACCTGCTGGAAGATTGACCGCCGAGGACCCTTCTACCTGCGCCAGACCAGCTGCCACCTACCAGCAGGCCCCCCACCCACCACCACCCATGCCAGACTAGCGGCACACCCTCCTATCACCGCTACCTGTTTAATGACCATGTTCAAACCTAAATGGAGTCTTAACCATCTGCCACTATTAACTATCATTACTCTGACCATCACTGCCATGACTACATTAAGTTATTCTACACCATGATTATTATATTATGATTATGATCAGAGCAGTTCAGAGATGGTTTGGTAACTTTTATCAATCATTTATAAATAGTTCTGATCAGAGGAGGACGGGTCGGGTCCCCCTTGTGAGTCTTGGTTCCTCCCAAGGTTTCTTCCTCCAGCTATGAGGGAGGTTCTCCTTCCCACTGTCGCTGTTGGGGTCTGCTCACAGGGGGTCTTGGATCCTTAATGTCTTCTTATGTTATTTCTTTTTTTTTTTTCTTTTACTAATTACTAATTATGTAAAGCTGCTTTGTGACGACAACAGTTGTACGAAGCTATACTAATAAATTTGACTTGACTTTTAGAAAGTTAGTAAAGTAATGTTTAAGTCAATCCTGATGCCTTAAGTCTCTCCCACATGGTCAGGTATACGGTTTATTAATTCAACAATAGTATCGGATCGGTATCGGGTATCGACCGATATGCAAATTGTATGTATCGGTATCAGAACTGAAAAGGCCGGATTGGTGCATCCCTAGTGGATATTCCCACTATTATGTAGGTGGTCATAATGTTTTGATATGACAAGTCAAGCTGTTGGGATGAAGTGATCAGCAGATGTGTTGCAGATGGCGCAGAGGGCAGCGCCACAGTTTTACCCTCTATCACTCATAACTTTCTGTACGAGCATCTCTCTCACACACACACACACACACACACACACACACACACACACACACACACACAAGCATACACACACTTTCGCTTTCTCTGGCTCTCTTCCCAGCCAGACAGTAAAGAGAGGCTCTGTAACGGACTCAGTGTCGGAACGCCAACGCACCCCGTAACCCCAGTTCAATTTCTGCACACTATCTCTGAGCCTGTGGCCAGAGAGCGAGAGCGAGAGCAAGAGCGAGAGAGAGAGAGAGAGAGAGAGAGAATCTCGGGCCGGGGGGTGTAACACAAACACGGAGATGCTTGTTAGGGCTATCAAAGGCCCCACACACAAGAGGGGAATGTTTGGAGGAGGCACAAAAAAGAGACGCATAATGAGCCTTTTTATTCCTCATGTGACTTTGTGCATATATTACAGCGCCCAGGACACCGAGAGCGAGAGAAAGAGAGCAAGAGAGAGAGCGAGAGAGTGAGAGAGAGACCACAATCAAAGGCCACGGAGCGCAACAAAGTGAGTCTGTGCTCCACTCAAACAACAGACGTCATCTTTCACAGTCCAAAAAACACGTAAACAGAGCTAGCTTTAGATCCTCATTCATACCAATGTATACTATATGGACAAAAGTATTGGGACACCTCCTCATTCACTTCTGATCTCTTCCGAAATCAAGGGTATTAAAAAGAGTTGATCCTGCTTTTGTTGGAGTAACTGTAAACAATATTATACAGGGAAGAAGAAGGTTTTCTACTAGATTTTGGAGGAGCACTGCTGTAAGGATTTGATTGCATTCAGCCACTAGAGCACTAATGAGGTGAGGATGTTGGAGGAGGAGGATGATGATGATGATCACCACCTCACCTCATCATCCCCACCTCATCCCAAAAGTATTAGATGGAGCACCACCACCATCCATCATTCCAGAGAACACAGCTCTTCCACTGCTCTACAGCTCAATGCTGGGGGGGCTTTATACCCCTCTAGCCCACGCCTGGCATTAGGCAGCATGGTGCCAATAGGATCATTTGATCTATCTGCCCCAGAGACACGTATTCTATTGGCAGTACTTCTCTACAGGGACTAGACTAGCTGTGTGTGTCAGCAATGGGTGCAACTAAAAGTAGCTAAATGCATTCATTAAAAGGGGTGTCCACAAACATTTGGCCGTATAGTGGTTTATGATTTTGTGATTTAGAATCATGCTGTAATTCTCTGTTTATGGTCATTTCGTCAAGTTTTCTGCCTCCAGATCAGATTATTAGTCTTGAATCCTAATTTATTCTGGATATTAAAGATGCAAACATCACTGATACTCTGTTTCTCAGTATTTGAAAATAATAATAAATAACTGATAAACACAGGAAAATGCATCGTTCACTCCCGAGTACATATATGGAAAGTAAGCTGTAAAAGCAATCCATTATGAATCAAATATTTTTGTGACATCAGAATAAAGAATTTACATAAATCCTCCTATACAGCCTATCAGAGAGAGAGCGAGAGAGAGAGCGAGAGAGAGACCACTATCAAATGCCACGGAGTGCAACAGAGTGAGTCTGTGCTCCACTCAAACAACAGACGTCATCTTTCACAGTCCAAAAACCACGTAAACAGAGCTAGCTTTAGATCCCAGCTCTCCAGAACTGGGACTTTCACATATTTAGGATATACAGAATTCAATTGGAAGTATGAAATCGTTCATATCGACGTACACCTTATGGACAAAAGTATTGGGACACCTCCTCATTCATTGTTTCTTCTAAAATCAAGGGCAGTAAAAAGAGTTTCTCCTACAGCTTCTGTTGGAGTAACTGTCTCTACCGTTCAGGGAAGAAGGCTTTCTACAGATTTTGGAGAAGCATTGCTGTGACGATTTGATTGCATTCAGTCTAGAGAGCACTAATGATCACCACCCCACCTCATCCCAAACTCCTCAACTCATCCCATCCTAAAAGTACTGGACAGAGCTCCAACATCCATCAGTCCAGAGAACACAGCTCTCAGACATAGCATGTATTGAATTATAATAACAATTGAATATAATAACAATAATAACATTAATTATGAAGATTTTAAAATAGCAAATTGTGTTTTATTCAATATTTTGAGTATTTTAAGATTTCTTTTTTTACACAAAATATGAATTAACTAGTAATCTACCAATTATAGTTATTTTTTCTGACTGCTGTTTGGAACCTACTTCATTCTGGATATTAAAATGGCCTCATATCATAGATTTAAAAAGACAACTTTTTAAAAATAGAAATATATAGATATAGATATAGGCCTAACCTAAAGCCTAAACACAGTCCAGTCTATTCATGGAAAGGAGTCTGTAAAAGCAGTCTGCCGTCAAATGTTTTTCCTGTGACTCCTGTTGGACACTTGTTTGAATCAACAAAAGGAAAGTAAGCAATCAAGGGGTCAACATTTGACAGCAGAATTGAAACACAATCCTTTACTGTGTCCAGGCTGTCCTTGTTATTTAGTATGTAAGTAAACTTTACGGTGGATCGGGATTAGAGCCGATCCAGACATATTTTAATGAATTGGGTATTGGCTATTTTAATCGCTTTGTTTTCACCACAGTGTTCAGAGCGCCATCTGGTCGCCTCGAGGTGCCATTAACGGACATTATTGCCTAGTAGGCAGCAGTAAGGCAGCATGTGAGCACCCTCGCTGGAGATTATTAAAAAATTAAAAAAGTGACCCCCTACAGTCCTGCAAACCTACTAGGTAATGAGACACAGCCAAAGGACCAGACATGGATGGGGCTTTGTATTGCCGATACCCAATCCACTAAAATATGCCTGGATCTGTCTCAATCCTGATCCAACAGACCAGGACATCAGTGTAACTCTGTGCTTCTGTTGAAGTGATGTGCGTTTCCCCCTTTTTCTCCCAATTTGGTATTTCCAAATAACCCACCCATTTGTAACACTCCCCCAAGCACTAGCAATGCTCCCAACATGTCTCCTATGATACATGTCAAGCCAGTCACCACCTCATTTTCAACTGGCATTGGGCCGCAACAGACACCTGTGCCGTGATGAGGGGAGAGAGCGCCATCTACCCACCCGGAGAGAGCGTGGCCAAATGTGCTCTCTCTCCTTTGCTGATGGCAAAGTGGCATGGCGTGGGATTCAAACTCATGACCAGCAGAAGCACATTAAACCCTACTGCCATCATTATTTTACTGTAAGAGTCATTGCTTTCACTGGAGTGTGAGTTTAGGCTACTTACACTTACACAGCTCCGTATGCAGTGATCTCTCTGAGCATTCAGTCAACTGAGAAGTTTGGCCTCCATCACACTGTAATCTCTTCAAACTGTTTGAGTTCAGTCCAGATCAGTTTTCCTCTCAGCACGCTCTCTCTTCCTCAGGCCTGTTTGTTTACTATCCGTAGAACACTAATGGGACAGGGACCACACATATACACACACTCAGCGTTATCAGTTTCACACCATCTGCTAATGTTCGACTACCTGAGCTCAGCTAAAGCCCCTGCTGTGCCAGTGGACATCGACTTCCCTCTGTTCTCCTTTCTAATCAGTACTGATAACGCTGGTCCACGGCACACTGCAGTAAATCATCCATAAAGAGAAACATCTGACCCAACTACAGACCATTGAACATTCTCTGACCCAACTACGGACCACTGAACATCCTCTGACTTAACTATAGGCTACTGAACATCCTCTGACCCAACTACAGACCATTGAACATCCTCTGATCCAACTACATAACACTGGACATTTTCTGACCCAACTACAGACCATTGAACATCCTCTGATCCAACTACATAACACTGGACATTTTCTGACCCAACTACAGACCACTGAACATCCTCTGACCCAACTACAGACCACTGAACATCCTCTGACCCAACTATAGACCACTGAACATCCTCTGACCCAACTATAGACCACTGAACATTCTCTGACCCAACTACAGACTAATGAATATCCTCTGACCCAACTATAGACCACTGAACATTCTCTGACCCAACTACAGACTAATGAATATCCTCTGACCCAACTACAGACTAATGAATATCCTCTGACCCAACTATAGACCACTGAACATTCTCTGACCCAACTACAGACTAATGAATACCCTCTGACCCAACTACAGACCACTGAACATCCTCTGACCCATCTTCTGACCCAACTACATAACACTGGACATTTTCTGACCCAACTACAGACCACTGAACATCCTCTGACCCAACTATAGACCACCTGAACATTCTCTGACCCAACTACAGACCAATGAATACCCTCTGACCCAACTACAGACCACTGAACATCCTCTGACCCAACTACAAGCTACTGAATACCTTCTGACCCAACTACAGACAACTGAATACCTTCTGACCCAACTACATAACACTGGACATCCTCTGACCCAACCACAGACCACTGAATGTCCAGACAGATACAAGAACAAAAGACAAATGGACAGACAGACAGACAGATGGGCAGATCGACAGGCGGCTAGATAGACAGACAGACAGACGCACAGATGACGGCTTATCAATGCTAGTGACAGTGTAGTACCTCTATATCTAACTGCAGGCAGCTGTCGGTCACTCTGTACCACACGAAGCGAGTGTGTGAGAGTGTGTGAAGTGACCGAGGGTACACTATACAATAATCAGCAGACAGCCCAGATCATCTGATTAGAGCAGCTTTAAGTTACTTACCTGTCTACCACATGTCAACAGACAGCAGGAAAAGGCATCGATACCACACACACACACACACACACACACACACACACACACACACACAGGTAAAAGTGAAAATAAAATTTTCAGGTGTTTCACTATTATGTTAAGTTATTGACCACTTGTCTTTTGTGTGTAAGTATGTGTGTGTGTGTGTGTGTGTGTGTGTGTGTGTGTTTGGGGGGTAGTGTTTGAGTGCCTTGAAGAGAAGTGCAGTAAATTCAGTTCTACAACTTTCACAGAGTTCAAGTTCAGAAATGAACAGCTCAATCTGATTCAGTCCAAGATCCGAGTCTGAATTCGGATTATCTGCTTCAGATACCAGACGATTCGGATTAGAAACTGGGGAACAGGTCCATCCCTGTGCCTACCACGAACTTCTAGCCTGCAGAAAAGCCTAAGTTAGTCAACAGAGCCAGAAAGGTGGAGTTCGAGGAGCAAAACATCTGGAGTTGAAGAGGCTGGAAGTTCGTGAACACCTTAGTCCACTTCTATGAACCGAGAAGTTTTACTCACCCATTTCGAGACGTTTTACTGCAAAGTTCAGCTGAAATCTGCTGGTAGTCCACAGTTCCACTCTTCAGGAGGCTGATGCGAGGACCAGGAGACGCCAATGTACCAGTAGAGGGAGAATTAGAAGGAGGAGGAGGAGGAGGAGGAGGAGGAGAAACGCACTCTACTGAATCGATTCGTTCGGATGTTTAAGTGAATCGTTCATTGAGAATGATTCCATGGCGAATCGCTGCTCTCTAGAGGAGACAGATCTCTCCCCACTGAGGCTGTTTCCAATTATATAGGTCTGGAATTATGGATTATGTGTATTTGTCATAGCTTTCACACAGTAAAGTGAATCGATTTACTCTAAAAACACAACTGACTCGGTTCTGTTGAATGTGTAAGGGTTATTTTGCACTGATTCAAGTGGATTTGTCCAGCAGAGATCCATAAACCCAGTTCCTGGAGGAGTCTGTAGTGGGATATAGGTGGTCTGGGTTTTAGTGGTCTAGTATAATATACTGTATAATCCACTGTAACCTATGTTAAGTAATACAGCATAATAATGCAGCTTCACAAATAGTCAATATTCAAGCCATATATTAAGTCAAGTATTACACTGACCTAAGTAGTCACGTGATCATACTGGTGGACTGAGACTGGATCTGAATATATACACCACGACGTGGTCAACATCCTCAGGATTCATCCATTCAGACACAGAACACACCCTTTTACACGGTGGGATTGGGTGGATTTGCAGGACAGACGGCGCCCTCTGCTGGCAGGTTTATGGAAGCCCTTTTTAACAGAAAAGAAAGTGTCCATTTATTTTGCACAATTTGTTAAAAATGATCATTTTATTTCCTATCCAAACCCACCAGTGAACCCATCACCATCACAGGTCTTCTATATATATATATATATATATATATATATATATATATATATATATAAAGCTGGTAAAATAGTGGAGATCATTCGAATTCAGACTCTTATCTTGGACTAAAATATATAAAACATATACTTTATTTGGGACTATTTGACCTCAGATTACCCTGCATGTATCCATCCACCATTAACTGATTCTTAAAAAGAATGTTGGTGTGGTTGGTGTGGTGCAACAGATAACACCATCACCTACCATTGCATTACAACAACACCATGTGGGAGACCAGGGTTCGATTCCCAGTCTGGGTGACTATGCTGCGCTACACCAATAAGAGTCCCTGGGCAAGACTCCTAACACTACATTGGCCCACCTCTGTAATACGAGTGACCTTGGTATGGTACCAACTATGGTAAAACAGTGTCTCAGGCGCCAGGCAGTGTATTCCTAACCCTTTGTGGTGATAACCGAACTACACCAGAGAGCTTTTAGAGGCGTTAAAGGGTGAAAGCCAAATATTCCACCTTTTTATAAGCAATAATAATTTGACAATGTGTGAAGATTCAAAAGGTGCCATTCACACCTTAAGGCCAGACAGTCCATATATTAATTATTATATTTCATATGTCATGAAAACTAGCGTGTCAGCCTGGACTGCACCTGAGGGGGCGTTTTCACACCTGCGGCCCGAAGCAGCTGCAGAAGCTTTTTCCCCATGCTTTGGTTTGGTGTGTTTTTACACAGGTGTGAATCACATGACCACAGCCTGTCAGTTTATTGACCAGTCTTGTCTGGG
The DNA here is from genome assembly GCF_030463535.1 of Salminus brasiliensis. Taxonomy (NCBI): domain Eukaryota; kingdom Metazoa; phylum Chordata; class Actinopteri; order Characiformes; family Bryconidae; genus Salminus; species Salminus brasiliensis. Next base: position 46,821,310 of record NC_132881.1, read on the forward strand.
CGGTCCTGATCTGGGCAGTAAACCAGGTTAATGCCCGTCTACGGGAGTGGTAGTGAACACACACACACACTAGTGAACTAGGGGCAGCGAGCACACACACCCAGAGTGGTGGGCAGCCAACTCCAGCAGCCAGGAAGCAAAGAGGGTGAGGGGCCTTGCTCAAGGTCCCGACAGTGGCAGCTTGCCGAGCCCGGGTATCGAACCCACAACCCTGTCATCAATAGCCTGGAGCTCTAATCGCTGAGCCACCGCTGCCTTTTTAGCTCAAACTTGCATAGTACACCTAATAGTTGGTCCGGGTCGAGGTATGATCATGTTCACACCACAAACGAACCGCTCCAGAGTTCAAATGGGTCCGGACCAAGACCACCTCCACCCAAGGGTTGTTCTCAGGACTATTTCGGTCCACATCCAAGTGCAATTTAAGCGGACTATAAAAATGTACAGGTGCGAAAACGCCCTAAAAGTGCTCAGTGCTCCTTCAGAAGCTCCGCCCCCTAAAATGAATGTGAGTTAATTGTTTCAATTTGGCGGCACAAGGGGGGCCTGCTCAATATTAGGCGGTGGTACTAATGTAATGGCTGATCAATGTATTGTATAGAGCAAACAACGCTTCCAGCAACTCTTGGAGGTCTCTCCACCTCCATCCATGGCTCTTCACCCATCCATGCCCATCTTTAAATTCAAATATTTATTTATTTATTTATTTATTTATTTATTTATTATTTAAATAATGTGTGGGTTTCTACTTTTGTTTCAGTCCCTCAAAATACCCTATTATTGACTACAGCTCCCAGCATGCAGTGTGTCCAAGCCCCACCCCAGGACTCAGATTGTTGGGACTTTTATTATTTTTTTAATTGTTTTTATTCATTATTAATTAATTAATTTATTTATTTATTTATTTATTATTTAAATAATGTGTGGGTTTCAACTTTTTCTTTAGTCCCCCAAAATACCCAATTATGGACTACAGCTCCCAGCATGCAGTGCGTCCAAGCCCCACCCTAGGACTCAGATTGTTGGGACTTTTATTATTTTTTATGATTTTTTTATTCATAATTAATTAATTAATTTATTTATTAATTAATTTATATTCATTAATTGTTTATTCATTTTTATTATTTATTTATTTATTTATTATTTAAATCATGTTTGGGTTTCTACTTTTGTTTTAGTCCCCCAAAATACCCAAATTATGGACTACAGCTCCCAGCATGCAGTGCGTCCAAGTCCCACCCCAGGTCTTAGATTGTTAGGACTTCAGCCAATTATCTTCACGAAGGTGTGGGCTTGTGTTTGGTGATCGACAACGAGGAGCACCAATAGGAGCGCGAAAGAGCGTGGCGTCGAGGTGACGTGGCGCTCAGCGGACCAATCGTGTTGAGGCAGCGGGGGAAGCTGGAGGCTGCACAGTGTCTCCGCTCAGAGAGACGCCTGATTTCGGCACCACGTCGCTGTCCACTGACTGCCCGGAGAGGTAAGAGGCCCCGGAGCTCCAGCTGCTCCATCTTCACTCACTGTGCCGCTGCGTATGTCTGTGCCGTGTGCTCTGCTGTGTAGCTACGGTTTGATAGGTGCCAGTAGGCTCGTCCACGGTGAGCCTGTGGCCAGCTGACTGTAGCCCAGCTGACACTGGAACTGGACTGGACCCACGGTGTCTGACTGCACTCAGGGACGCAACGTAGAACAGTGTGTGAACTTCAGGCGTTTCTGCTGGGTCTAAACCGAGCAGAGCCAGAAGATCTAGACTCTGGTGCCACAACACTGGATGCTGTGGAGATGTTTGCAGACCTAATGACCCATTTGGTTCGGTGTGGGCACCAGTCCGGAGTGCAGAAATGATCTAACCCTAAAGGAGATGTTCTTAGATGTTTACTGGTTTTAATGGCTGATGCTCTTATCCAGAACCATCTTCTACAGGTTGGAGAACGTAGAGTTAGGAGTCTTGCCCAAGGTCTCTCATTGGTCTAACGTGGTGGGCTTTTTGTAGAAGACCTGTAGGGTATGAAGAACCTGGCACTGACTTCTTTAAACCTTTCGAAAGGTTCTTCAGACGTTTACGCTATATGGACAAAAGTATTGGGACACCTGCTCATTCGTTGCTTCAAAAAAAGATGATCCTGCCGATCCATCCCTTTTGTTGGAGTAACTGTCTCTACAGTCCAGGGAAGAAGGCTTCTTCTACTAGATTCCAGAGAAACTTTGCTGTGAGGATTTGATTGCGTTCAGTGGCAAGAGTGTTAGTGAGGTCAGGGTGTTGGGTGATCACCACCTCACCTCATCCAACAACAACCCTACTTCCCTACGTATCCCAAACGTGTGTTCACGTCAGACAACCAACATGGTTCTTCCACTGCTCCACAGCTCAATGCTGGGGGGGGCTTTATACTCCTCTAGCCTTAGGGAGTCCTATTCTATTGGCAGTACTTCTCTACAGGGCCTAGACAAGCTCTGTGTGGGGTTCAACTTAAAGTAGTCGAATGCACTCATTAGAAGGGGTGTCCACAAATATTTGGACATGTAGTTTTCTGTATGGAACCAATCCGCTGGGGATCGTTTGAGCCATTTAACACCATTAAAAGCTGCACCAGATGTAGCGAGTGCTCCTAGTGGGCATGTAAACATGTATGACAAAGGGTCTCGATGCACGGTGGTCTGGATTTTGCGTGATTTAAGGGTGTTAGCAAATAAAATATGCGACCTCAACACAATTGCTTTACTTAAGTTTACTTGTTTTGGCACTGACTTTGATGATGTAGCACATTCATTCAGTTATTCGTTTGCAGCTACCTGCCTCATTTCCAATCACGCAAATCCGAAGCACCTTCATCATTAATGTTTATATGCCCATTGGGAGCACTCTCTACAGTTGGACGGTCTTTTAATGATGTTTAATGCAGTCTAATGCCGTCCTGCAAGACATTTTATTGGATGTATTTACTTTAAAGTGATTGATGTTGACCTTTCAACTAAATTAATTTGGTGGAAGAGGATCTGAGGCACAAAGCTCGACCTAAGTGGTCGAGTGAGCATCACACAGAACACTCTCTCTACCGGTTTGGATGATCTGAACACTGAGATGCTTTTGGGAAACTGGGCCTGTATCCTGTCTGAGGCTGTAGTGCGGAGCTGGTGTGGTCGTAATACTCCCACAGTCTTAAAAGAAGGAGGTAGGGAGGTTCCTCAGGAGTTCTTTACTGAAGGCAACGGTTCTATACATCAGATGTTTAAAGGATTCTTCTCTATAACAGAAAACATGCTATACAGAACCAAAAAAACTCAGTATCTGCTAGAAATTATTCAGTACCTATTATGAATTATTCAGTATCTGCTAGAAATGAATCAGAAACTTTGATAAGTTATTTAGTAACTACTACAAATTATGCTAAATTATACAGTATTTGTGAAATTATTATGAATGTACTGTGAATTTTTCATTATCTACTATGAAGTATTCAATATTTACTATGAATTATTCAGTATCTGCTATAAATGAATCAGAAACTTTGCTAAATTATTAAGTAGCTACTATAAAATTTTCTGAATATAATGTGAATTATACAGTATTTGTGTTTTTATTATTTATGTACTATGAATTATTCATTATCTACTATGAAATATTCAATATTTACTATGAATTATTCAATATCTACTATAAATGAATCAAACTTTGATAAATTATTAGGTAGCTACTATAAACGTTTCTGTATATACTGTGAATTATACAATATTTGTGAATTCATTATTTATGTACTATGAATTATTCATTATCTACTATGAAATATTCAATATTTACTATGAATTATTCAATATCTGCTATAAATGAATCAGAAACTACAATACATTATTCTGTATATACAGTGAATTATACATTACCACTGTAAAGTATCCAGTATCTACAGTAAGTGATTCATTGTCTACCATGATGTGTTCAGTATCTATGAATTATAATTTATCCACTATAAACTCTTTAGTATCTACAGTGCATTATTCAATAGCTTCAGTAAAATTTCCAGTGTATACAATGAATTCTGAAGTATAATGTGTCCAGTATCTACTATACGTTATTTGTTATCTTAAACTGTGGAGGAGGATCTTGTTATCTTGTGTGTGTTGTTTCAATTCAAAATGCTAAATGTGCAACAATAGGAAATTGCTTGAGGATCATTGCTGATTGGATCATAAATTACCATATGAAGGTGCCTACCATGATAGAGCTTAAGATGTAGAGAGTGATTGGAGTATGGGGGAAGGGGATAGGCTGGACTGGATTTTGTCATTTTACACTTTAGTATTAATTATTACCGACTATAAAATTATTATTGAGTATCTACTAGGGCTGGGCGATATGGTAAAATTCTATATCACAATATTGATATAAAAAAGTCTTTTTTCTTGATACATGATATTTATCACGATACATAATCACAGACTAAAAACATCAGTGGTTACAGATTCTTCTAAACTACTATTCAGATCCTTCCCCATACTGAATATAGTCATTTATACTCAACATCTGCTGCTTTTCATGTAATTACACTGTTAGTAATGTTAGAAACCTGCAGCTGATCAGTGTTTATTAAGCTCTAACAGTCTCCTCCATATGCTTAGAAAAGAATACTGTTATCACAATAACAGAATTGATCACAATACGATAAAATATCATCATATTGTCCAGCTCTAGTATCTACAGTGAATGTTTTAGTACTTACAATGATTTACTATGAATTATTCATTATCTACTATGATTTAATCAGTATTTATTATAAATCATTTAATATCTGCTAGAAATTACTTAGAAGCTTAATAAATTATTCAGTATTCTGTATATTCTGCGAATTACACAGTATTTGTGAATTAATTACATATATACTATTAATTATGCATGATCTATTATGAATTATTCAGTATTTACTATGAATTTGAATGGTATCTACTACAAATTATGTTGAATATACAGTGAATTATACATTACCACTATGAAGTATGTGGTTGGTGGTTGGTGTGGCGTAACAGATAACCACAGATAGACCACTACCTGCCACTGAGCTATCACACCTTGTGGGAGACTGGGGTTCGATTCCTGGTCTGGGTGGCTATGCTGTGCTACACCAATATGAGTCTATGGGCCAGACTCCCAACACTACATTGGCCCAGTTCTGTAATATGAGTAACCTTGTAAGTCGCTCTGGATAAGAGCGTCAGCTAAATGCCATAAATGTAAATGTAAACGTAAGTATCCAGTATCTACAGTAAGTGATTCATTGTCTAACATGCTGTGTTCAGTATCAATGAATGATAATTTAATCTCCTATGAATGCTTCAGTATCTACTATGATTTATTCAGTGTAAAATGAATGTGCTTGATTAGCTGGGAGAAAAATTAGGATGAAATGGGTTAATCTGGGTCTGGGAAACCACTCTGAAGCGTTTGTGCTGATGCCAGCGGAGCAGGGCTGAGATATAACAAAGCAGCTTTTCAGCACATATGGATGAATGGAATTAAGTTCCCATAAGACACTCGGCCCTCAGCATCGCCGCTGCAGTGTAGCCCGTTGGAGCAGGGGGAGCGAGTCAGTGCCTGCGTTTACAGTCAAGTGATGAGGCATCATTCAATCATCAAACTAATTACAGCGCGTTAGTGAGTCTAAACAGGCTGCGTCGGTTTCTACCTGACTGAACAGAGTCTGCTAGCTGAAATCCCCTCTGAATTGTTGAATGAACGCCTACAGTGTTCGTTTCTGTCTGGCTTGACGTAAGACTATGAACAAATAAATGCTGTTTAAAATTCCTTCACAAATACAGGAACGCTCCTGTTTGGGTGGAATGAAAACCTACAGCTGTTAGAGGTTTGCTCCCAGTGTGGTAAACTAAGTAAAACTACCTCCACCATGTTTGGAGGCTGTACTTTACCCTGGCTAGCTCTCACTGTGAGTTGTTGATGATGAAACTACCTCCACCATGTTTGGAGGCTGTACTTTAGCCTGGCTAGCTCTCACTGTGAGCTGTTGATGATGAAACTACCTCCACTATGTTTGGAGGCTGTAATTTAGCCTGGCTAGCTCTCACTGTGAGCTGTTGATGATGAAACTACCTCCACCATGTTTGGAGGCTGTACTTTACCCTGGCTAGCTCTCACTGTGAGCTGTTGATGATGAAACTACCTCCACTATGTTTGGAGGCTGTAATTTAGCCTGGCTAGCTCTCACTGTGAGCTGTTGATGATGAAACTACCTCCACCATGTTTGGAGGCTGTACTGTACCCTGGCTAGCTCTCACTGTGAGCTGTTGATGATGAAATTACCTCCACCATGTTTGGAGGCTGTACTGTACCCTGGCTAGCTCTCACTGTGAGCTGTTGATGATGAAACTACCTCCACCATGTTTGGAGGCTGCTGGTGAAACTACCTCCTCCATGTTTGGAGGCTGTTCTTTAACCTAGCTAGCTCTCACTGTGAGCTGTTCTGACTTCTACACACAACTCAGTCATTAAACAGACTTACCATGTCTTTAGGGGGGAGCTGAAGAAATATCTGTCCAGATATAGTCTGAATTTAGACAGAGACAGGGACGTTGCTATGGTAATATGAGAAGCATGTCCCACTTGAACCGGTTTAACCACATAGAAGTCCACGTTAGGCCTTTCATAATAATTACATACATCAACTTAACGTACAATATATGGACATAACCTCAATACATTTGCTGACCCCAGTATTGACCACTGTATATGTAAATTAACATCACCAATATTATATCCAGCCTCGCTACTCTGTCTGCTCTCTGGCAGGACAACGCCATCAGTCATATAGGAAAAAAATGCAGAGTGCGCAATGACCAATGCATCAATACTGGCTCTATATATAGACACACACACACACACACACACCAAAAAGTCCCTGTAGAGAAGTACTGCCAATAGAATAGGACTCTCTGGATCAGATCAACATGAAGCTATTGGCACCATGCTGCCTAATAATGCCAGGCGTGGGCTAGCGGGGTATAAAGCCCCCCAGCATTGAGCTGTGGAGCAGTGGAAGAGCTGTTTTCTCTGGTATGCTGATGATTGTGGTGCTTTGTCCAAATATTTTGGGATACTGAGTTGGGGAGTTAATCTAGTAGAAAGCCTTCTTCCCTGGACAGTAGAGACAGTTACTCCAATCAATAAATGAGCAGGTGTCCCAATACTTTTGTCCATATGGTGTAGATTTAACATTTTTGATATTGCTCACTACAAGTCAATGAAATGCAAGGTGTGTGTGTGTGTGTGTGTGTGTGTGTGAGAGAGAGAGAGTGAGTTTACTACCCTGAAACCAGAGCAGGCAAATTGCTGAAAGAGGCACTGAGCTAACAGAGTGGCTAGAGCCTCACAGACTGGAGTGAAATTGGATTATAGTGAGTGTGTGGATTAGCAGACCTGCGGAGTAGTGTGGCACACATGGTGGTGAGTGAGAAGCGTCCCCTGCACTGGGGGCAGAGGGGTCGTCCTCCTTACAGAGCTTTCAGTTTCCCAGCGGTGATGATGATAATGAGCGAAGGCCAAGCTTAACCTGCTGAGGAGCACTGCCTTCATAGGGACTCCCAATAGAGGGTCAGTACAGACCACCCTTCATCCATGGTGAGAGCATGTTATTCTGATGCTGTTGAGGTTTAGATACATCCAAACATCTAAATGTAGATAGATGATTATAATGAATGTGTAATAATAGGGGCTTCGTAGGGGCATGAGTGTGTACACATGCTTTGGAGAAGATCTGAAACAGTGGGAGATCAGATTCTCCTAATCTCTTTCAGGGAATCCTCACTGATCCGATTTAGGAATTGGGCAGGGAGGCCACACACACACACACACACCTCACACTAACCAGCACTGACTTGAACCCCATGTTTTTGGTCAGGTAAGGGGTGGTTGGGGTGCATGTGAGGTAGCTATGTCCTCATAAAATAGCCAACACAGGTGTTTCTAATAAACTGTCACCTTTGGTGAGGCTGCTGATGTGCATGTCTGAACTGTGGGTGTCATTTATTTATTTATTTTTTAATTAAGTGACGCTCAAATGAGCCTGACTGGATTCGTCCACCTCCTCCCACTGATCTGACCTTTACCTCTCCGAGCTCGTCTCCAAAAACAGTCTCTCAATAAACAGAGATTAGCTCACAGCTGGACACGCCTGGACAGAGCGAGCTGATCTTCTAAGAAAGGCTCTGTAGTGAAAAGCAAGGTGAAGCTTCCAGCTTCAGTGTGAGCACCTGAAAAAAACTCCCGAAAGGAGGTTTTGGCCATTGATGTGTAGACAACTGGGACAAGAGGTCCTCCTTAGGAACAATTACCTGTAAAGATGACCTGTGTTGTGTAGGGCTGTGTATTGGCAAGAGCCTGGCTGTGCGATAGTATTGGATAGATATTGTGATATATTGTGGAGAGGAACCAATTGCAATTTTCTTGGGTGATTCTGATTTTCATTTTTTTCTTAATACAGCTCCGGAAAAATTGAAGAGACCACCCTACATGATCAGTTTTATTGTTATTTATAGGCAGTGTGTTTAATGAAATGAACATTTGCATTGTATTGCTTTGCATTTTAACATTTCCCCTAAATTTTTGAGCATTTATTTATTTGCAGAAATGACAACTGCTCAAAAAAATGCAAAGAAATGATTATAATAATGATCATGCAAAGAAGGTATTATTCAAATTTAATCAACACAGTACTAATATTTGAACTTTGAGAGCACTCAGAAATCACTGTGGTGAAATAACCTTGACTGCCAATCACAGCTCTTATGTCTTGGTAGGCTCTTCACTATTCTTTCACATTGCTGTTGGGACTTTATGCTGTTTATAGTCTGCAAATTCAGGTACCTCAGCTTTGATGTTTGATGAAATGCCTGGAATTAAACATCTGTTAACAGATTCATTCCTGGCATTTCATCAAACATCAAAGCTAAAGTGGTCTCTTAATTGTTTGAGATTCCAGTTTGTTTCTTTATTTTCAACCAACTTCAGTTAGATGTTTCCTACAATGATCTGCCAGTCTCTGACATCAAGCACTGTTAAAAGTATAAGTTCACTGAGGAACGTTTGAGGGTCCTTCAGTTTGAATTTATGGAGGAACCTCTTAAGGTGCTTTGAGGAACCTTCAAGGAGCCTTTGTTCTTCTAAAACCCTTTTCTTGAAGGTTCCTCAAAGCACCTTAAGAGGTTCCTCCACAGTTTCAAACTGAAGATCATCCAAATGTACCTCAATAAACGTATACTTTTAAGAGAGTGAGGACATAGACTGACTGGAAAATCGGTTTGATGTGACGAAGACAAACTAGCCTCTCGTCCGTGTTGGAGAGACTGCCAGACATGTTGCCCGCCCCTCTGTTGGCTACCTGAGGGAGATTAAAGACCGCTGAGCAGTCTGTGAAGGTAAGAACTTCACCGATGACGACACCTAGGAACTCCCTCTACTGCCGTCTGATTAATAACCAGTGGTTTGTGCTGCTCTGCCGTCCTCCGATAGTCTGCAGTCGTTGTTGTCCTGACGCTGTGCCACCAGGCTTTCCACCTCCATCCTGTAGGCCGTCTCATCACCCCCAGTCATCGGGTCCATGACAGTGGTATCATCAGCAAACTCGGTGGTAGTGGTGTCGCTGAGTCAACAGGGTGTGCAGCATAGGTCCCTGTGTTCATGATCCGTGCCCTGGAGGTGTGGTTTCCAATCCTGACAGACAGGTTCTGCCCCTCAGAAAATCACCGGAACCCTGTTTGGTTTCACCATGACATAAATAGGGTGCCCAGACCTTCATCCAATCAGAAATCTATACACAAGCCCACTGATCTGGACTGCAGACTGTCTGTGAGAGCAGATACATGCTATTCTCCTTAAGGACACTCTCTAACACACACACACACACACACACACACACACACAGCAAGCTCACACCACTTCAGCTCAAACGCCTCTCTGAGTTTCTATCTTCATTGTCTAGGACACAAATCCACAAGTGGCCTCTCTCTCTCTCTCTTTCTCTCTCTCTCTCTCTCTTTCTTTCTCGTCCTCTCTTTCTCTCTCTCTTTCTTTCTCATCTTCTCTTTCTCTCTCTCTCTCTCTCCTTCTCGTCCTCTCTCTCTCCCCTTCTCGTCCTCTCTCTCTCTCTCTCTCTCTCTCTCTCGTTGTCTTCTCTCTCCTTCTCGTCCTCTCTCTCTCTCTCTCTCTCTCTCTCTCTCTCTCTCTCTCCCCTTCTCGTCCTCTCTCTCTCGTTGTCTTCTCTCTCCTTCTCGTCCTCTCTCTCTCTCTCTCTCTCTCTCTCTCTCCCCTTCTCGTCCTCTCTCTCTCTCTCTCTCTCTCTCTCTCTCTCTCTCTCTCTCTCTGGGTTGGAGGATATGATCACTGACTGCTAATGTGGCTGCACACACACACACACACTCCAGACACTTTCCCTCAAGTGTGCTTGATTGCTGTCTGTGTTGAATCTTCAATATGTCCTAGATTCTTCAGAGACAGCGTTTGGTCAGCTTGTAATACAGCACAGACTTCATGAGTGGTCAGTCTGTATTACAGCACAGACAGAACATTTGGGCTGTCTGTAATACAGCACAGACAGAGCAAAAGGCCAGTCTGTAATACAGCACAGACAGAGTGTGTGGTCAGTCTGTAATACAGCACAGACAGAGTGTTTGGTCAATTTGAATTACAGCACACACCGAGCAAAAGGCCAGTCTGTAATACAGCACAGACAGAGCAAAAGGCCAGTCTGTAATACAGCACAGACAGAGTGTTTGGTCAATTTGAATTACAGCACACACCGAGCAAAAGGCCAGTCTGTAATACAGCACAGACCAAACATTTGGTCAGTCTGAATTACAACACAGAGAGAGTGTGTGGCCAGTCTATAATACACCACAGACCGAGGGTTTGGTCAGACTGTAATACAGCACACACCAAGCAAATGCCCAGTCTGTAATACAGCGCAGACAGAGCAAATGGCCAGTCTGTAATACAGCACAGACAGAGCAAATGGCCAGTCTGTAATACAGCACAGACAGAGTATGTGGTCAGTCTGTAATACAGCACAGACCGAGCACTTGGGCGTCTGTGTGCTATTTGTGAACATGCTGCGTTCAGATTTTACTGGACAGAAGGAGAAGCGTGAAATGGGGACATCTGTGTGTGTGTGTGTGTGTGTGTGTGTGTGTGTGTGTGTGTGTGTGTGTGTGTGTGTGTGTGAAAGAGAGAGAGATAGAGAGAGAGAGAGTAGAAAAAGAGATGGAGAAGAAAGAGAAACACATGCTATATCATTATCACATATATAAATACAAATGGACTATATGGACAAAAGTATTGGGACATCTGCTCATTCATTGCTTCTTCTGAATAAAAAAGAGCTGATCCGGCTTTTGTTGGAGTAACTGTCTCTACTGTCCAGGGAAGAAGACTTTCTACTAGATTTTGGAGGAGGAGCATTGCTGTGAGGATTTGAGCAAGAGCATCGGTAGGGTCAGAATGTTGGATGATCACCTCCCCACCTCATCATTCCTAACTCCACAACTCACCTCAAAAGTACTGGATGGAGCTCCACCACCATCATTCCAGAGAACACAGTTCTTCCACTGCTGGGGGGCTTTATATTACTCTACTAGCCCATGCCTGGCATTAGGCAGCATGGAGCCAGTATGTTCATCTAGTTTATCTGCTCTAGAGAGTCCTATTCTATTGGCAGTGCTTATCTACAGGGAAGCAAGGGGTGCAACTTAAAGCAGCTGCATTCATAATTCATTTATTAGAAGGGGCGTCCACAAACATTTGGACATTATATATATATAAAGAGTGTGTGTGTGTGTGTGTGTAGGTGTGTGTATGTTTGCAGTGGGGGTAGGTATTGAGAAAGGGACTTAAATGCACCTCATTTTAATGAAGGGGGCTGCTGTTGCTTGGCTACCGACGGGGGCTGTACATCAGTCCTCTACAGCTGCCGCTAACACACCAACACACACACAGCCTGCACCAGTCAATGAGCCTCTCTCTCTCTCTCTCTCTCTCTCATTCCTTACACATGCACTTTCTTAGCAAGCTTACCGGCACACACATACACTCACGGTATTGCCTTCCTCTTGAGCGTTGTCAGTAGTGTCTAGTGTGTGAGCGTGAGTGTGTGTGTGTGTGTGTGTGTGTGTGTGTGTGTGTGTTTGGGTGTGCGTGTGAAGGGAGGGAGAACCAGCCGGGCAGACATGGAGACACTCAGCTGGTTCTGCAGGAGTGACGATGAAATGAAGGTGAGGGCTACTGTGGAGAGAGAGAGAGAGAGAGTGTGTCTGTGTGTGTGTGTGTGTAGCATGTTCATGCTAAGATGTTTTCAGTGTTAAAGATTTGTTGGGTTCAATTGCGGTCCGTGATGTTAGAGAGTGTGTGTGTGTGTGTGTGTGTGTGTGTGTGTGTGTGTGTGTGTGTGTTAAAATGTGTTAGACCATGTTAAAGCAGATGGACTCCGTCATGGTCACTGAAGGAGCTGTGATTGCACTGTCATTCTTCAGTTTCAGTCTCATCGACCTCGTGCCGATTACATAAAGACCACATTAAGACCACCGTAAATCCACCTTAAGGACTAAACAGCAAGTCAGTGGTGGAAAGTCATTATGTCCAAATGTTTATGGACACCCTTCTAATGAATGCATTCAGCTGTTTTAAGCTGCAATTATTGCTGACACAGATACAGCTTGTCTAGTCCCTGTAGAGAAGTACTGCCAATAGAATAGGACTCTCTGGAGCAGATCAACATGAACCTTTAGGCACCAATGGCCTAATGCCAGGCGTGGGCTAGAGGGGTATTTAGCCCCCCAGCATTGAGCTGTGGAGCAGTGGAAGAGTGGAACCCCTCTCTGGAATGATGGAGGAGCACCATCCAGTACTTTTGGGATGAGTTGAGAATGAGGTGGGGTGGTTGTAGAACACGATGGAACACATAACATGGTAGATGTTGAACACTGTGGAACACATACCATGGTAGATGCAGAACATGGTGGAACACACATACCATGGTAGATGCAGAACATGGTGGAACACACATACCATGGTAGATGCAGAACATGGTGGAACACACATACCATGGTAGATGCAGAACACGGTGGAACACAAATACCATGGTAGATGCAGAACACGGTGGAACACAAATACCATGGTAGATGCAGAACATGGTGGAACACACATAGCATGGTAGATGCAGAACACGGTGGAACCCAGATACCATGGTAGATGCAGAACATGGTGGAACACAAATAGCATGGTAGATGCAGAACATGGTGGAACACCTATAGCATGGTAAATGCAGAACACGGTAGAGCACACATAGCATGGTAGATGCAGAACACGGTGGAACACACATACCATGGTAGATGCAGAACATGGTGGAACCCAGATACCATGGTAGATGCAGGACATGGTGGAACACACATACCATGGTAGATGCAGGACATGGTGGAACACACATACCATGGTAGATGCATAACACTGTGGAACACATACCATGGTAGATGCAGAACATGGTGGAACACAAATAGCATGGTAGATGCAGAACATGGTGGAACACCTATAGCATGGTAGATGCAGAACACGGTAGAGCACACATAGCATGGTAGATGCAGAACACGATGGAACCCAAATACCATGGTAGATGCAGAACATGGTGGAACCCAAATAGCATGGTAGATGTAGAACATGGTGGAACACACATACCATGGTAGATGCAGAACATGGTGGAACACAAATAGCATGGTAGATGCAGAACATGGTGGAACACATATAACATGGTAGATGTTGAACACTGTGGAACACATACCATGGTAAATGCAGAACACGGTAGAGCACACATAGCATGGTAGATGCAGAACACGGTGGAACACACATACCATGGTAGATGCAGAACATGGTGGAACCCAGATACCATGGTAGATGCAGAACATGGTGGAACACAAATAGCATGGTAGATGCAGAACATGGTGGAACGCATATAACATGGTAGATGTTGAACACTGTGGAACACATACCATGGTAGATGCAGAACATGGTGGAACACAAATAGCATGGTAGATGCAGAACATGGTGGAACACATATAGCATGGTAGATGTAGAACACTGTGGAACACATACCATGGTAGATGCAGAACACGGTAGAGCACACATAGCACGGTAGATGCAGAACACGGTGGAACATGACAGAACATTTACAGGATGGCAGCCATAGAACAAGCAAAACATAACAATAACAATGTAGAACATGGTAAAACACAAAGCATGGTAGAACACTGGGGTGGAGACAGTCAGGTGCCCATGCAGTAACAGTGCCTCCATCATGTTTGACAGATGAAGATCGCTCCTTTCTTCCCCATTTACGAGTTAATCTTTCTTTCCTCTGTTCAGATATAGAACACAGTGGAACCGCGTGACGGATTCTGAGCACGGCAGCTGAAAGTGACTGTGCTGCTTCTCTCTATCCAGGTAAAGATGTCGCAGGTGAAGCAGGTGGGGCTGCTAGCTGCCGGCTGCCAGCCCTGGAATAAGGATGTGTGTGCCGCCAGCGGGGACAGATTTGCGTACTGCGCTACGCTCGCTATATACGTCTACCAGGTAAACGCCATCAGACATGTATGAGGTACTAGAGCCTCAGACTAGAGTAAAAGTACCAAGAATGTGACCTGAGTGGACGAGGAAGTACTCTTTAAGTGGAAGTACTAAAGTATTCAACATTTTTCGTACTTAAGTATCGCAAGTACGTAAGACAAAGACCACCGCAGCAGGAAACCGTCCCTCAAAAAGCTGCATCCTTGAGTCGGTACTTTATGTCTATATAACTAATGATGATAGAAGTCCTGTTTTATTGTTGAGTTAATGTACATTTATTAATTAATTGCATGATTTGATATAATCATAGTTACATAAATAATAAGCATTCCTTTACATTCAATTTTTATTCGAATAAATCAGCTGTTTTGTTATGCCGGGCATAGCAACCAGAATCTCGCATGATGCTTCAGTTTTTAATAAGACCAGGCCGTAAAACACTGGTCACAGGCACAAACCATAGCAGGCAAAACAGACAAGGGCGTGGCCAGAAGAGTAGTCACAATGACAAGCCAGGGAGATACACCAGAGAGGCAGCAACAAGCACAGCAAGCAAACCAACCCAAAGGGCAACCCAAGAAAGGGGAGAGCAAGGAGGTAAGCACGATACACAGGAAGCAACGCAGGTGGGCCCGCTCGGTACGGCAACGGACAGGTTGGCAATACTTGGCTAAGTGACAAACAGAGGGCTAATAAGGGACAGGTGATACTGATCAGAACTGCGGACTGAGAACGAGTGCTTGTGATTGGTGGAGAGGGGACACGTGGTGCTGATGTTGATTTGGTGAATTGGAGTATGTCGAGTCTATGGAGCAGACGTGTAAAGTACTAGAGACCCAGACTTGAGGAAAACTACAAGTGCTTGATCAAAAAAGTGACTCGAGTATAAGTAGAAGTGTCTTCAAGCTCCATAATTAACTGGAAGTACTAAAGTACTCAACATTTCTGTACTACAGAAAGCAGTCAAAAGTTTGAGTATCATTGATTATATTATTATAAATGCTCAGACTTAAGGACTGTCTCAGTTCCTCTGGCTGTAGTAGAAGGACAGGACTGTAGAAGACAGAGTTCATGAACTTCACGAGTCTTCAGTTCACTCTCTAAACAAACTCTCTCGCCCAAAAGAGAGAGAGAGAGCTGAGCAGACCTGACTCAACCTGCTACATATAAGAGTTTCATCTGTAAAACCAGTGAGGAGCAGCTCAAACCCTGAGCTTCACTTTCTGTAAACTCAACTACAGCTGAAAGATCTCAGGCCATTCGGACACATACGAGTATTTGCAGGAGGTGAAGATGGAGATGTTTCTTCTGGTGGCTCTTCTCCAGAGCTCTAGCGTAGCAGCGGAGTGAGAGGAAGAACGGTAGCATGCTGAGGCGGCTTCATCAAACCCGGTGGAGGGTGAAAACTTTGTTTCACATGCTGGTGTATGCTGGTTTGGTACTGGTCTAGTGCTGGTTGACCAGCATACCAACATTCAAAACATAATACATGCTGATTTATGCTGGTTTGGTACTGGTCTAGTGCTGGTTGGCACCTGTGCTGGTCCACTTGAGCTGACTTACTCGTTTCTATCCTGAATGATAAGGTAGTACAGGTCTTCTGAAGATGTCCATGTTACTTATCCTCAGCTGCAGTAGATGTGAGTGAATGCCATTTAATGTATCCACTTCATTTCTCTGCTGTAATTCTCTTTCTGATGCTGCCGGCTGAATTCTGACCGTTCAGCTGGATCACCGATATAACGAGTTTAAGCTGAGGGCGATCATGTCTGAGCACAAGAAAACCATCACGGCTATTAGCTGGTGTCCACACAACCCCGAGGTGTTCGCCAGCGCCAGCGCAGACAACCTGCTCATCATCTGGAATGTGGCCGAGCAGAAGGCAGTCGCCCGACTGGACAACACTAAAGGCACGACTCTCCCTATTATATATATATATATAATATTGAGATTTTGTTAAATAATTGTTGACAGCCCATTTAAGATTTATGATTGGGTGAATTAAACTAATGTTGGCCATTTTTGCTTTTGGGCAGATGCTTCTTGTTTGAAGATCTATGATCTATGTCACCATTTAATTTAATTTAATTTAATTTAATTTAATTTAATTTAATTTATTTTTTTATTATTTTTTTTATTAAATTAAATTTTATTTTATTTACAATTATTTTATTTAATTAAATTATTTTTTTATTTTTTATTTTATTAAGCTTAGGTGTCCTATATTAAGGTAATTCACATTACATATGATTTATGTATGTATGTTTAGTTTATGTTAAGTGTGTGTGTGTGTGTGTGTGTATGTGTGTGGAGGGGGGTTGAGGTTGGGGGGGGGGGGCATGTCTATAAATAAAAATACAATGATCTTAATATGTCTTTGTCATGCTGTCCTGTTCCCTGCAGGTATCCCTGCCTCTATAAGCTGGTGCTGGAACACGGGTGACAGTGTAGCCTTTGTCTCCCACCGCGGCCCTCTGTACGTGTGGGCGATTTCTGGGCCAGACTCGGGGGTTACAGTACACAAGGAAGCCCATAGCTTCCTGTCAGACATCTGCCTGTTCCGCTGGCACCCAATAAAGAAAGGCAAAGTGGTGTTCGGCCACACAGACGGGAGCCTGTCTGTCTTTCAGCCAGGTGGGGTAATAATCACTAGCCATTAGGTTGTTGTTTGATGTATAAATAGTAAGGGTCTGACTTTGGTTGGGGTGAAAAATGCTCAGATGTCCTTTATCAAGTCTATTTACCACGCTGTTATTTTGTTGATTTTACTGTTTTAGAGGGCTTGTCGAATATAAACTTTGATTGGCTCATTTACATCAAAAGCTCACAGAATCCATATATATTATTGCATAGTTGCAACACTGTAACAAAAACACTGTGATTATTCCTTAGTCTTACTGGATAGTGCTGCTGTCCTCTCATTGTGTCCTCTCAGCGCAGTGTGATGTTAGAGATGTAGCCGAGCTGAAGAGATTGTAGCCGGTTAGCTTTTAGCCTTGCCCCCAAGTCACTTCCCTGGGTTTAAGCTGGTGGTTTCCCTTCTGATGTGTGTTTAGCCTAGCGTAGCTCTGATGGTTGATTCAACTATGCCAAGATATATAGCTAAAGTTTTCCTTTAATCCTAACTTCACTTTTAAGTGCTAATATCGCTCATCACTCATCACATTTCAATGTATTAATGTAGATCCAGTACATGTATCTCCAAAATAGTGACTTTACAAAAATTCAACATATGCTTAGCTTTAAATGGAAGAACTTAGAATTTGAATTCCAAGTCATTTAGAGCATTTATATTGGTCTATTCATTCAGGATT
This sequence comes from Salminus brasiliensis, assembly GCF_030463535.1. Classification (NCBI taxonomy): domain Eukaryota; kingdom Metazoa; phylum Chordata; class Actinopteri; order Characiformes; family Bryconidae; genus Salminus; species Salminus brasiliensis. The sequence continues at coordinate 46,839,229 of NC_132881.1, forward strand.
ATTTACACAGTTTACAGAAGTTAAAACCATAAAGAAAATTAAAAATGGACTAAAAATGGACATACATGGTTTTCATTGGACAGCAGCAATATACAGTGGATATACAGAGCTTATTAGATGTTAATGTTAACAGTACAGCAGTAAGTGTTAGCTCGTTAGCACTATAATCTAACTGAATGCACTATGCATAATTCAAGTCAGTAAAGCTAAGTAGTTTATTACTTGGACAAAAGTATTGGGACACCTGCACAATCATTGTTTCTTCTGAAATCAAGGATCTTAAAAAAGTTTCTCGTGCTTTTGTTGGAGTAACTGTAAACTCTACTGTCCAGGGAAGAAGGCTTTCTACTGAATTTTGAGGAACATTGCTGTGAGAATTTGACTGATTGCATTCAGGATGTTGTCAGAATGTTGAATGATCACCACCCTGCCCAATCCCTAACTCCCCAACTCATCCCAAAAGTATTAGATGGAGCACCATCAGGGGGATTTATACCCCTTGTGCCCACGCCTAGTATTAGGCAGCATGGTGCCAATAGGGTCATGTTTATCTGCTCCATTGAGTCCTATTGTATTGGCAATATTTCTCTACAGGGGCTAGACAAGCTGTGTGTGTGTTGCAGTTTCACCCCTGTCTCGGCAATAGGTGCAACAGAATGTAGCTGAATGCATTAGATTAGAAGGGGTGTCCACAAACATTTGGACATGGTGGTATTGCATGGAAGCTTTATCATCCTTATATCCTGAGCCCCCAGGAAAGCACTGGGAATGGTCAAGCTGACACGCATGATATCATACTCAACAACATTCCCAATCTACTGTTTATTGACTGTTTATTAATTTGTGTTTATTCTAATATTGGCTAAAAATGTGTACTGCCTCTATCAGAAAGCCTGAGATGCCTGAGACGTCTGCTCAGTTCTGTATTTTGGCTAAACAATAAAAATCTTCACTCCAGGCTCAAAGAACCAGAAGCACGTGTTGCGTCCAGAGTCTCTGGAGGGGACGGATGAGGAGGACCCGGTCACTGCGCTGGAGTGGGACCCCCTCAGTACAGACTACTTGTTGGTAGCCAACATGCACAATGGCATCCGACTGCTGGACTCGGAGTCTCTGAGTTGTGTGACCACCTTCAGCTTGCCCAGCGCAGCCGCGTCCGTACAGTGCCTGGCCTGGGTTCCCACTGCACCGGGCATGTTCATTACAGGGGGTGAGAGAGGACATACCCACCACATACACTGCTGGTCAAAAGTTTTACAACACCCTCAATATTCTGCATGCCCACGCAAGCACTGACTGGCACTGCCACTTCACCCACCGTCTTCTCCGCACAGCTAAAACTGAGGCCTGCTCCAGTGTTAAGCTGCTGAGCTACAAGGTGTGGTCATGTGAGCCGCCTATCACACAAGCCACTGTGAAGCTATTGTGGATTTGACCGTTAACCGCGTACCACGCAGCTCGATTTAGGGGCGTGTCGGTGTGTCTTTGATATCATAACTATGGGAAAAGTTTGCCTTGTGCAGCTGGAAACATCAAAGTCATGTGCTAAGTCTCTTAATTAATCATGGGTGTGTTTGGTTTGGGCGTAACGTGCAGTAATAAACCAATCAGCGTGTGTCTCGCCATTCCCTTTAGGAGCCAGGTGCGGGCTGACTTTGGCGGGTTGCTATTTCAATGGCACAAAGCGGGGCTGTATGCTCTATGACCTGCAGGGGGCGCAGTCTAGAGTAACTGAAACAGCCCTGAAGGGGAATTTTATTTCCTCAGAGAAAACCGGGAATTAGGTTAGCTCAAAGTTTACAAAAAAAAATTGAGAGGCAGGGTAGGGGTCCTGCTGGGTGCCAGAGTGAACTGGACCCGGCGGCCTTCGAAGGGTATGAAAGAGAGAGCAGCGGGCAGGTAGGTTATTCCAGGTCACCTGCGAATTAACAGTGAATTCAAAGGAGAAAAAACATTGAACGTGTAGGAGGTTACACACCCGACTGCCGTGTAGGTGGCGGTTCTATATGAGCTCAGGTGTTCCCCTCAGGAGGTACCAGCAGCTTGGCTCAGCGCTCCGGGCAGCATGATGCGGGGTGGACTTGGCTTTGGTCCTGCCTGGAACGGCTTGGTGGGGTCCGCGTTGGGCACACGCCTGTGTTGACAATTCACTGCCAAGATAGCAGTGAACGTCTGACTGTTGACGTCTGCCTAGGCTGTTTTCAGTTAGTGGTGCTTCTCCTGTGTTTTCCATTGCCAAGATATACAGTAATACACCAGAAATGTACCTAAACACCCTCATTTCGAGACCACCATAGATATATTCACAGTGCCCTGGAGGTTTACGGCTTACCTTTGTACCATTTCAGATTATCCACTGAACTGGAAGTGCTGAAATGTCCTAAACGTCTCAAGTGTTCTAAAACTTTTGACTGATAATGTAGCCCACAACAGACCACCTATATACTGTACTCTCTTAGATATAGTGCTTCGAATGGTTTTTAGAGCGGCACTGTACAGTTTGTGCAGAATTATTAGGCAAGTTGTATTTGAGAGGATTCTTTTTATTATTGAACAACAACTATGTTCTCAATCAACCCAAAAGACTCGTAAATATCAAAGCTTAATATTTTTGGAAGTTGGAGTGTTTTTTGTTTTTTTTTAGAACTGGCTATCTTAGGAGGATATCTGTTTGTGCAGGTAACTATTACTGTGCAGAATTATTAGGCAACTTAATAAAAAACAAATATATACCATCTCACTTGTTTATTATCACCAGGTAAACCAATATAACACAACATTTAGAAATAAACATTTCTGACATTTAAAAACAAAACCACAAACAAATCAGTGACCAATACAGCCACCTTTCTTTACCATGACCCTCAAAAGCCTTCCTGTTTACGATCAGCATTGCGTGCAGCAGACACCACAGCCTCCCAGACACTGTTCAGAGAGGTGGACTGTTTTCCCTCCCTGTAGATCTCACATTTCATTCCATGGGGTTCAGTAGGTCTGGCAGTAGGTCTGGGAGTTGAGCTTCATTCCATCCTCAACCCGAAAAGGTCCCACAAGTTCATCTTTGATGATGCCAGCCCACACCAGTACCCCACCTCCACCTTGCTGGCGTCTGAGTCGGAGTGGAGCTCTCTCCTTTACTGATCCAGCCTCGGGCCCATCCATCTGGCCCATCAAGAGTCACTCGCATTTCATCAGTCCATAAAACCTTAAAAAATCAGTCAGAAGATATTTCTTGGCCCAGTCTGGACGTTTTATCTTATGTTTCTTGTTCAAAGGTGGTAATTTTTCAGCCTTCCTTACCTTGGCCATGCCCCTGAGTATCGCACACCTGGTGCTTTTTGATACTCCAGTAACGTTGCAGCTCTGAAATATGGCAAACCTGGTGGCAAATGGCATCTTGGCAGCTTCACGCTTGATTTTCCTCAATTCATGGGCAGTTATTTTGCACATTTTTTTTTTCAACACATTTCTTGCGACCCTGTTGGCTATTTGCCATGAAACACTTGATTGTTCGGTGATCACGCTTCAAAAGTTTGGCAATTTCAAGACTGCTGCATCCCTCTGCAAGACATCTCACAATTTTTGACTTTTCAGAGTCCGTCAAATCTCTCTTCTGTCCCATTTTGCCAAAGGAAAGGAAGTTGCCTAATAATTAAGCACACCTTATATAGGGTGTTGATGTCATTAGACCACACCCCTTCTCATTACAGAGATGCACATCACCTGATTTACTTGATTGGTAGTTGGCTTTCAAGCCTGTGATCAAAATACTCATTTGCCTGATAATTCTCCACACAGTGTAGAAGAACCTCCATTGGTTCCATTAAGTACCGTGTTTATAATGGAGATGTGTTACTGTGAACCCTTAACATGGTAAGGATTTTACATGGAGAAAAGGTTCTTCCACACTCATTTCTAATATAAACAAGGTTCCTTATGCAACTTAAAGCCTTGGAAGCGCCTTTATTTTTATGAATGTATATATTACCCACCAAAAGCTTCATTGTATATTCAAGTAAAAAGTTTTATTGGTCACATACAGAGTTATACACAGTACAGTTAACAGTGAAATGCTTTGATAGCTGTTCCATCACATGAAATGACAGGATAGAAAACAAAGTAGTTATTTAATTATCAAAAAAATATCTAAAATAAGTAAAGTATAAAAGAACAAAGACATACAGCGATAATAAGAAATAAATAAGAATTAAAATAGAAATCTGTACAGTAAATTTACACAAAGTTAATAAAGAGAAAGACATTTCATTAAATGATTATATTAAAGTAATTAAAATAATAATAATTCAAAAACAATAATTTCTTACATATTAACTCCTTAACACAGAAAGGCTTATTACACACTAAGGTGTATTGCTCAGTAACTACAGGGATTATTCAGTAACTACAAACTGGTGGGGCTATTCTCTGGTATTAGCACTTTGTAATAACACTTTCGGCCCACCGGCGGTTCTAGGCCGTTTAAGTGGGTTAGAGTTATAAAAAATATACTTTCCCTAGTAATGGAGGATATTGGGGAATGAATGATGATAACACTGAAACATTATGTGTATATAAAGCTATAATGCTATACACTGATGAATACAGCCTATATTATTACTATTATATGACCCCAAATTAAAATTCATAGACTGCCTGAATTAAATGTATAGGGTGAATTTTAAGGTCCTTTTTTGAAGTATGCACTAAACTGTGAATCAGAGTGACTATTCTGTTGATTGCATTGACATCTGTGACCTCAAATTACACTAATTAGACTAATTCCCTCGTGTGTACAGATTCCCAGGTTGGTGTTCTGAGGGTATGGAACGTATCAAGGGCGACCCCGCTGGACAATTTCAAGCTGAAGAAGACAGGGTTCCACGCTCTCCATGTGTTAAACTCTCCCCCAGCAAAGAAAGGTCAGATTTACTGTTTCAACAATAACAAATATTACATATTAAACATGGCTCATAGTCATTGGACAGTGTATATTATTATAATAGTGCAGAATTTACATCATACACACACTTATGCTGTACAGTATTTACACGTTTGTTAAATATACTTTGCAAAAGTATTCAGACTAAAATTAAAAAGGCATCAGTGGTGGCTCTGTGGTTACAGTGCTGGGTTATTGCTCACAGGGTTGTGGGTTTGATACCCAGGGTTACCCAGAGAATCTGCCCTTAAGCAAGGCCCTTATCCCTCTCTCAGCTCCAGGGGTGCTGTAGCATCCCTGATATTATGTACTGTATAAATTACAATAAAGGCACATTATTATTTATTTATTTATTTATTTATTTATTTTTGTGTATATAAAGTTCAGATAAATAATTTGTCAGCAGATTTAAAATCAGGGGCTGGATACTTATGTAAGTAGCCCCTGATTTTAAATCTGCTGACGAATTATTTATCTGACCTTTGTATCAAAGAAAACAATGATGATGATGATAATAATAATAATAATAATAATAATAATATGCCTTTTAATATTGTAATTTAGCACTAGATGCCACTACCTTTAGCTGCAGTAACAGCTTTAGGCATGTTGGGGTGAGCTCCAGGTTGCTCCTATTGAATCAATGGTGTCCACATTTTCCGAACAGTACCAGGAATTCTTGATTGGGCTGAGATCTGCCCGTGGTACAGTATTTACCCTAGTGTTGTTGAGCCACTCCGGTGTCCGGTGTTTTGTGCCTATCCCAAGCTTTGAAGCAGGACTGAGGCAGGTTGCCTTACAGTATCACCCCATCACCTTTAAATCCTAAAATAAGGAAAAGCATCCTCACAGCATGCTGCTACCACCCCCATGCTTCACTGTTGGGTAGTGTTTATTAAGGAATGGCCCACATTTGCTCTGATTCTGTCTCCTCTGACCAATGGTACTTTAATTAAGGTGGTTTAGAGACTGATTGTAAGCTGAACGTGCCTTCGTTAGGACAGCATTTCTCTGAGTAATCTTTTGTGTGTGTGTGTGTGTGTGTGTGTGTGTGTGTGTTATGGCATGGTATTAATGGCCCACTCTCACTCTAGCCTTCAGCTCAGTTTCCCCATCCAAGAACCACTACACGTCCTCCACCAGCGAGGCGGTTCCCCCTCCCACTCTGTCCCAGAACCAGGCCTTCTCTCTACCCCCTGGCCATGCTGTCTGCTGCTTCATGGATGGGGGGGTTGGCCTGTATGACATGGGGGCGAAGAAATGGGACTTCCTTCGAGATCTGGTAGGAATGCAATCATGCAAAAGTGCAAAAGCATCTGTTCCAGATGTTCCCTCGCTTGTCGGTGCGGTATGTAGTGATGACGACCTCAGTGTTGTAACACTGTCTGATCTTGCCTCGTCTTCAGGGTCATGTGGAAACTATATTCGACTGTAAGTTCAAGCCAGACGACCCTAACCTGCTCGCCACAGCTTCCTTTGACGGGACAATCAAAGTGTGGGACATTAATACCTTGACCGCAGTTTACACGTCTCCCGGCAACGAGGGCGTGGTCTACTCCCTCTCCTGGGCTCCTGGTAATACTACTACTACAACTACTACCACTACTACGCCTAATAATAATAATAATCATAATAATAATAGCAACAATGGTCATAATAACAATATAGCAGCACTGTCATGCGGAAAGCTTGTATCTCCAAACCAGCAGGGAAAAAAAAAATAGAGCATTGTGCTTGGGCTTCCACTCACTGGCCACTTTATTAGAAACACCTACCTTGTTCTTCCATGCACTGGCCACTTTATTAGAAACACCTACCTTGTTCTTCCACTCACTGGCCACTTTATTAGAAACCCATCCCTTGTGCTTCCACTCACTGGCCTCTTTATTAGAAACACCTACCGTATGTCTCCACTTACTGGCCACTTTATTAGAAACACCTACCTTGTTCTTCCACTCACTGGCCACTTTATTAGAAAACCATCCCTTGTGCTTCCACGCACTGGTCACTTTATTAGAAACACCTACATGTGCTTCCACTTGCTGGCCACTTTATTAGAAACACCTACCTTGTATTTCTACGCATTGGCCACTTTATTAGAAACCCCTCCCTTGTGCTTCAACTCACTGTCCACTTTATTAGAAACACCTACCTTGTATTTCTATGCATTGGCCACTTTATTAGAAACCCCTCCCTTGTGCTTCAACTCACTGGCCACTTTATTAGAAACACCTACCTTATGCTTCCACTCACTGGCCACTTTATTAGAAACACCTACCTTGTATTTCTACGCATTGGCCACTTTATTAGAAACCCCTCCCTTGTGCTTCAACTCACTGGCCACTTTATTAGAAACACCTACCTTATGCTTCCACTCACTGGCCACTTTATTAGAAATACCTACCTTTTGCTTCCAGTTACTGGCCACTTTATTAGAAACACCTACCTTGTGCTTCCACTCACTGGCCACTTTATTAGAAAACCATCCCTTGTGCTTCCACTCACTGGCCACTTTATTAGAAACACCTACCTTATGCTTCCACTCACTGGCCACTTTATTAGAAACACCTACCTTATGCTTCCACTCACTGGCCACTTTATTAGAAACACCTACCTTATGCTTCCACTAGCTGGCCACTTTATTAGAAACACCTTGTGCGTTCCAACTGGCCACTTTTTCCGAAACACCTGCCACTGCGAGGCAGATGCTTAAAAGCCTTGCTGTTTTGCCAGTGTGTAGAGTTATAGCTGTTTTCTAAGAGTTATATCCTGTTACCTAAAGGAGACCTGAACTGCATAGCAGGGGCCACATCCAGGAACGGGGCGTTCATCTGGGACGTGAAAAAAGGGAAAATGATCACCAGATTTAATGAGGCAAGTAAAAGGAACTCACGGGAAACCATTTATATGGATCTTAATCCTACATTACAAAACTGCAACACGTGTGTAATTGTGTTTTCCTGCAGCATGGCAAGAATGGCATCTTCTGCATTGCGTGGAGCCACAAGGATTCAAAAAGGATAGCCACATGTAGCGGAGATGGGTTCTGGTGAGTGCTTGTGAATCCAATTTAAAGCTATTTGAATTCTCCTATTCCTTCTGTGAGGCCTGATGTCCTCATCTCTCTGCCTGTTCTTCATTTGCATAACGGCTCCAGTATAATCCGAACCATAGACGGTAAAGTTCTCCATAAATACAAGCACCCAGCCGCCGTGTTTGGATGTGACTGGAGTCAGAATAACAAGTGAGTATCTCAGCCTAACTCTGCAGCCAACGTGCTAAACATCTGCACCCCCACTGCACGTCCATTAACCAGCTAACCTGGCCAGTTTTTTAGAAACCTCTGTGTTGCTACCCATCAACTGGCCACTTTATTAGAAACACCCTGTACTTCTATTCACTGGCCACTTTATTAGAAACACATACCTTGTACTTTCACCCACTGGGCACTTTATTAGAAACACACACCCTTTACCTCCACTCATTGGTCATTTTATTAGAAACACCTTGTGCCTCCACTTACTGGCCACTTTATTAGAAACACCTACATTCTTGTGCTTTTATCCACTGGCCACTTTGTTTGAAACCACTGCATTGCATGCTCACCAACTGGCCACTTTATTAGAAACACACACCCTTTACCTCCATTCATTGGTCATTTTATTAGAAACACCTACCCTGTACTTCCACTCATTGGCCACTTTATTAGAAACACCTTGTGCGTCCACTCACTGGCCACCTTATTAGAAACACCTACATTCTTGTGCTTCAATCCACTGGCCACTTTATTAGAAACCACTGCGTTGCATGCTCATCAACTGGCCACTTAATTAGAAACACCTACATTGTGCTTCCACTCACTGGCCGCTTTATTAGAAACACCTTGTGCTTTATTAGAATAATTATTATATTATGGTTCAGTCTTCTGAATTATTGATCGTATTGTAATGATGCTCTACCTGTCTCTCTCTCTCTCTCTCTCTCTCTCTTTTCTCCACCCTCTCTCTCTCATCCTCTCGCTCTCAGAGATATGATCGCGACAGGCTGTGAGGATAAGAACGTAAGAGTGTATTATTTGGCCACCAGTTCAGATCAGCCTCTGAAGGTGTTCACAGGTCACACAGCCAAAGTGTTCCATGTTCGTTGGTCTCCTCTCCGAGAGGGCATCCTCTGCAGCGGCTCAGATGATGGGTAAGGTGGTAGCCATAGTGTTCGTCAGCAGAGGACAGCAGTCCATCAGCAGTGACCATTCTGAGGGTTACTTATGTTAGGGTTATGTAGGTGTTTATATGTGCGTTAAATATGATATGTTAGGTTTTCAGAAAATTGCTCATTAGGCTGAAATCAGACACATCAGATTTTTGTAACTTTTTTTTGTAACTTTATTATTATAATATATTAATTATTATATATATATATTATTATAATAATAATCATCATCATCGTCATAATTAATTAATTAATTTATTAATTAAAATGTAATATCTCTGATGTGATTTCACTGAGCAATTTTATTAGAAACACCTACATTGTGTTCCCCTCGTGCACAAGTAACAATAATAATAATAATAATAATAATTATTATTATTTTTATTTATTTATTTATTTATTTATTAAAATTTAAAATGTGATTTCTGATGTGGCTCATGAGCAATGTGCCTTTCTCAAACCAAGGATGCTTTACAATAGCAAAACAAAAAGGACACACACACACACACACACTTTCCCATCACAATGTGACATGACTCGATTCTTATGAGTGGGTTATGGTCCAAAAGGCCTGCAAGAGTCACTCAGCTCCAAGTCCACAGAGTGTGGGTATAGAGTCATTTGGCTGGACAACCCAGAAATCCACCTGGACACAACAAACAATCGTAAAAAATTAGGACACCCCATGAAAACCTTTTTACTATATTTAAACATCTGGAGGTTTTATCTTCATGTGATCAACACTGAGAGGTGGAGGTAATCTGCCTAAACCCACACACCTGAACAAATGTCTTTAGTCATCATTTATAAAATATAATTAATATAAATGTAATTTTCCTGTGAGAAAAAAGTTCGACCCCCCCCCATATTTATTACTCTTTTTTAATATGTAGAATTAGAAGCAGGAGCAGAACATCAGCTGCAGATGATCAGAACATGGTTGGTAAGGGTTATTCTGGAGGAGTCGTCGTGTCTTATTTAAACCTCAGACGTTTAGTCTGGTCTGCTGTTGATTGATGGTTGAAGTGAGGGGTGAAGAAGATCAGCATCATGGCCAGATCCAGAGAGCTCTCTGAGGCCTTCAGAAAGAAGGGTGGAGATGCAGAGGAGTCTGTAGATGGAAGGGGTTTAAAAAGATCAGCCGCTGTTCCACTGTCCACTAAATCATCTACAAGAGGAACAGCTGACCAGCATGACCAGATCAGACCATGCTAGCAAGTTCAGCCCAAGAACAGAACCTCAAGACGAGACTCCAACAATGCTAAACTCCACTGCTTCAGTCTGTAGTCACTGATTAAGTGTGTGTGTGCTCTGCAGGACGGTGCGTATTTGGGACTACACCCAGGACGCCTGTATTAATGTGCTGAGTGGTCACACAGCCCCTGTGCGAGGGCTCATGTGGAATTCTGAGGTGCCGTACCTGCTGACCTCGGGAAGCTGGGATTACACCATTCGCGTGTGGGACACCAGAGATGGCACCTGTCTAGACACTGTCTACGACCACGGAGCTGATGTTTATGGTACTGCTATGAGTACAGTTCATTCTCTTAATGTCTGTGATGGCTTTTGGTAAACATGCATCATACTATCCTTAACGATCATCATTTATTCACCATGTTTGTTACACAGGTATTTAAAATAATAATTTCTCACTTAAAATAAAATAATATAAAGTGAGAAATAATTGTGTTCACCAAGCACTCCCTAAATGTCTATGATCGCACCTTCAGTTTTTACAGCATAGACTTTGATGATTAAACATCTCAGGTAGTAATTTCCAGATGTTATTTAGTGATGGTTAGCTTAATTAATTATCAGAGGGCTGAAGACATATGGGATAGATTTGCTCTGTAGTTATGAGCTACGCATAATTAAGGCATAATTGAATCCACATACAGATGCAAGAACTCTTTGGAATTACCAGTACAAATGCAATTTTAGTGCAAATGCACAACAACAATGTTAGGACAACACCAGAACCTTATCCTGCCTGTGAGAGCACCCTGATTTGGGGCTGCTTTGTTGCCTCAGGGCCTGGATTCCATAAGGGAAGAATGAATTCAAAGGTGTATCAAAACATTTTGAAGGCGAATGTAAGCTGAATAGATGTTGGGTCATGCAACATGACAATGACCCAGAGCACACAAGTAAAACCACTCCACATTGGTCCAGAATCCCTCCTCAACATTGTGCAAATCGTATTTGCAGCTGCAGAAAATGTTAGTGATGCTCCTAAAGTGGGATCTACTGGGTATTGAATTCATTCTATTACTTTTTCTAACCGGCACTGTGGATGTTCTCAATGTATCCAATGACATAAAGAGTACAACTCTAGTTTAGTTACACTGTGTAACGATCAGACCATATTTTCTAGGTAATACCTTGGGAGTCACTCACCAGTTAGCATGGTGCTCACTACAAATTCACTGTTACAGTATGGTCTATAAAACCCCAGACCTATCACTGCATATAACTGAAACCATCACTGTGCGAACAGGCCTGACCTGCCATCCCAGCCGACCGTTCACCATGGCCTCCTGCTCCAGAGACTCCACCGTCCGGCTCTGGTCCCTCGCGCCTCTAATCGCTCCACTGCTGGTCAACATCCTCACTGACCACAGCTGGGATGACATCATAGGAAACACTGGTGAGTTTTTTTGAAAAGTTTTCTGAGAGACAAGACCAGCCTAGCAGAATGATGGGTTTATTTGTATAGTTTAATTTAACATGATTTATGTAAATAAAATGTAATTATCAAATAGAATAAAGAATTACAAAGTGCATTAGTGTTAATAATAACAATTAATATCAAATATTAAAATACATAATTAATATATAATTGTTACCTTTTAACAATTATTTCACATGGTTGGTTGCCTGTAAGCCAAATGTGGCCCACAGTTCCAATGTAAAGATGAATATTATATTATATTATTATAGATTGCTGCTATATCTGGGTCACAATACATTTGCCATAACTGCCCAGCTGGATCGTATGTGGCTCAGAATGATCAATCAAGTCTGCTTTTGTTGGATTAGCTGTCACTTCTGTCCAGGGAAGAAGGCTTACTACTAGATTTAAGATGAGCATTGCTGTGAGGACTTGATTGCACTCAGCAAGAAGAACATTAGTGAGGTCACCCTGCCTCATCCCCAACTCTGACCCAATTCATCCCAAAAGTATTGGATGGAGCACCAATCATCATTCCAGAGCTCAGTGCTATTCCAAAGAGTCCTGTTCTATTGGCAGTACTTCTGTACAGGGACTAAGCAAGCTGTGGGTGTGTGCATTTGCACATCTGTGTCAGCAATGGTTACAACTTAAAGTAGCTGATTTTGTATTATTGTATTAACTAGTATTAAAATGAATAATTCTTTTTTTGTTGTTCAATAGAAACATTTGATAAATATTTAAATATATATTATTCAGTATAGTACGAAATATTACACACACACATATATATATATATATATATATATAATGCTTTATTATGTTTTTATTATATGTTATATAATAATAATAATTATTATTATTATTAATATTATTATTATTATTATAGATATATATGTGTGTGCTTTGTTTTAATATAAATAAGTTATAAGATATAAGATATATATATATATATAATTCATACTCAGTGAGCCTGTAAAAAAAGATTGTTCGGCCTAAGCCAAGATAAGGTTTTCTCATAAAGTGTCTGGTGGACACAGTGATTAATACCCCCCTAATGTAAACAAACAGGCTAGCTGGTCATAAACTGGCCAGTGCAGAATATGAATATGGCAGGTAGTGACACACAAGCTGTGTATGACCGGTATTGTTAAGAGGTTCAAACTCTGTTAAACCTCTTTAGTCTCAGCAAAGAACAGATTTTTCACTTCTGAGCTACAGTGGTGTGTGTGTGTGTGTGTGTGTGTGTGTGTGTGTGTGTGTGTGTGTGTGGTTCTCTGGGTGTAGATCGGGCAATGGTGCCTGGCGCTCCTCCTCTCCTTTGTGGAAAAGTGTCCAGAGACATCAAGCAGGAGCTGGACAAACTCTCCAGTGACGTCCGCATGAAGAAGCTCCGCTGGTTCTCTGAGTGCTTCTCGGTCAGTAAAGCAGAGTATCTGAACACCAGAGCCAAGCACAGATGCTTTCCTGTGAAAGTGTGTGGGTGAGTTGGTGAGATGTCATGTGTTTGCAGCCTCCGGGAGGGAGCCATAACCTGTGGGATTTGGTGGCTGTGATTAACGGGCAAGACGACAGCCTGCTGCCTCAGAACTACGGCCAGGGCATCATGCACATGAAACACCTCGTCCGCTTCAAAACGGTGGGTAATGTGTTATAATCACAGACTGCTGTTCAAATGTTTGAATCATATACTGTAATAATATCACTGTAATAGATAGAAGTTTATATTGTTTAAAAAATGTAATTATACTGTAAATCAACTACAACTCCATCACTTCATTCTCACTGTTATCCAACTTTACTGTAATATATATAGCTGTAATAAACAAAATATTAGTTGTACAGTGCCGGCGTCATGGATTAATTTAATATATGTTGTATGTTTAAAAATATGAAGTTTTATATAGCTTTATTCTAATGTTGTATAGAGTTAATTACAGGTAGACACTCTCACTGATCACTGACTTTATATTTATTTGGGTTTATTCTAATGTTATATGGAGTTAATTACAGGTAGACACTCTCACTGACCACTGACTTTATGTTTATTTGGGTTTATTCTAATGTTATATAGAGTTAATTACAGATAGACACTCTCACTGACCACTGACTTTATGTTTATCTGGGTTTATTCTAATATTATATAGAGTTAATTACAGATAGACACTCTCACTGACCCCTGACTTTATGTGTATTTGGGTTTATTCTAATGTTATATAGAGTTAATTACAGGTAGACACTCTTACTGACCACTGGCTTTGTTTGTTTGAGTGTATTCTAATGTTATATAGAGTTAATTACAGGTAGACACTCTCACTGATCACTGACCATGTTTATCTGGGTTTATTCTAATGTTATATAGAGTTAATTACAGGTAGACACTCTCACTGACCAATGACTTTATGTTTATTTGGGTTTATTCTGATGTTATATAGAGTTAATTACAGGTAGACACTCTCACTGACCACTGACTTTATGTTTATTTGGGTTTATACTAATGTTATATAGAGTTAATTACAGGTAGACACTCTCACTGACCACTGACTTTATGTTTATTTATTCTAATGTTATATGGAGTTTGTTATTGTATGTATTATTCTGTTGACTCTCTTTCTTCTCTAGTCTGAAGCTCAAGAGCTGACTATAGTGAAAATGTCCAAGTTCGGAGGTGGAATTGGAGCACCCAGTAAAGAGGAGAGACTGAAGGCAGCAGCTGAAATCCACCTGCGATTAGGCCAGATCCAGAGATACTGTGAACTGATGGTGGAACTGGGAGAGGTACATCCTTTAAAGAGAAGTTCTTTAACAGCTCTTTAGTAAAGGCAGTGGTTATAGTCATCCTTGACAGCTCAAAGAACCATTTGAATAGTTCAGGGTTAAATGGTTCGTCTCTTTGATGGAGAACATCTTTTGAAAAATGGCAGCAAAAGGATTGTGCTGTAGTTACAAAAGTCAAAAATTATGCTTTTAGTACTTCAAAATCTTACATACTTTACAGCTCACATCTGTTCACCGTAATCGCAGTTGAGTTGCAGTTTCAGTTCTTGTAAGTTCTTCTGCAAAATGTCCATATTATACCAAAATATTGGGGAGAACTGGCATAAAAATAAAAAACACAGTGAAGATAGTAAGAAATGACAATGTTGTAAACTCTTAATAATGAAAATGAGTTAATCTGAGTCATGAAATTTTTGCTATTATTAACTTCCATTTCTCAGTTAATCGTTTTTGCACTCATTATTTGCTTCTGGAATCCTTACTTTGCTCCTACAATCTTGTGTTTTGCTCTGCTTTCTGAATCTCCTGGAAAGGGGAAAGCTAGCAAGCAAGACTCTTTAATAATGAAAAAGGGTAATCCACAAAAACAGTAGTCCAACAAGATCCAAGTCCAAACCAATGAGCCAGAAGAGTGCATGGAAAAGGCAGGGACAGAATCGGGAAACAAAGTGGAGGTCAAAACCAGGAGAGGGCGGTATCCAAACACCAAACCAAAAGGGGGTAGACGAGAAGCGAAAAACGGTAGACCTGTTGCCGACGACAGAACGGGTAAATAAACGCTCGGTATGCAACGGCAATCGATGTCAAAACTTAGGCTTAAATACAAAACCAAAACAATAGACACAGGTGAGACAGGTTAGTACTCTGGTGACTTAGGCCGTGGAAACTCTCCCTGATTGGTTGCTCGATATCCTATGACTGTCATATTGGAACGAGGGGTACTCTGGGATATGGAGTCCTTGTTGGAGGTTGGAGGCAGACCCGGGAACGTGACAACTTCCTCAGAGTGAATCTCCAAAGCTCGTTACATGAGCTAACAGACATCCATGCTGGCGAGCATTGCACAGTGGGATAGGGGGGAGAGGGAGGGCCGTCCAATGAGTTAGGCTATTGGTCTCCCATCCAGGGGTGATTGTAGTATCAATGGGGATCAGACTCAGGCATTCCATTTGTATTTTATAAAAAAAAGAAATAATAATAAATCATTTGCATGATAATATGTAATGATTATCACTATTATGATTATTTAAATAAAGCTTCTGGCACAAAATGAACTCTTTCTATTGACTTTTACTTGGTAAAAAATGTAGAAACAAGAGAAATAATCCAATAGAAATTGAGTTTCTACAAACTCTGTCCAGTTCTACTGATTCCTGTGTAAGGACGGTTGTCTTGTAACTGTGAATCTGTCCTTGCAACCTCCAGCACTGAGGTTTGAGATCCATGATGTGATATCAGAGACTCCTTTTGATCTGAACAGTGTGCTTTGATCTAAGAAACAGCAGGTATGAAGGTACAGCAGATCTTCTGGTCTTTCTTTTTTTTTTTTTCTTTCTTTTTGATTCAGTGGGAGAAGGCGCTGTCTGTGGCTCCTGGAGTGTCCATGAAATACTGGAAGAAGTTGATGCAAAGGTGTGTTCCACAGAACCCAGCACACACTCCATACCCTCACCAGCCACTTTATCATTAACACCTCCTATGTAGCTCCACCTTGCTGCTGTACAGTAAGAGACTCTACCTGTAGACTGACTGAAACACCTGGATAGTGGTGCTATACCGTAGGCTGTTCTCATCGCATTCATTTGCCGTCATGCAGGAGAGCAGATCAGCTGATGCAGGAGGGTAATGATGATGTCATCCCATACTGCATCGCAACTGGAGACGTGAAGAAGCTGGTGAATTTCTTCACCTCCAGAGGCCAGCTGAAGGAGGCTCTGCTGGTGGCGCAGGTACAAACTCAAAAACACAAACGTTCTTAGTCTAAAAAAGCAAAATTGCTCTTGTCCTGCAGTTGATCTTGCAAGAAATGTGTGGTGTCCAGCATTTGGGTCTTCAGTTTTACAATGAAAGCTACAAGAAAAGGCTCCAGACCCTCTGGAGGTATTTAGTAATTCCTAATAGGTGGTTTCCGACACTGTGTGACTCACTGTGTTCTATAAACATGGACTAAATTGGGACAAGACAAGCCTTAACAGCTCTTGCTATTGATGTTTGGAGGCTTCCATTGGCTGTTAGCTACATTAGCCTCAAAGCTCTTTGGCAAATCTGAATTTTGGGTTGGAGGAACACTGTGTAAATGTAATTACTGGTCAACATACACTATATGTTCTAAATATTTGTGGACACTTCTAATAAGTGCATTCAGGTGCTTTAAGTTGCACCCATTGCTGAGACATGCACACACATACACAGCTTGTCTACATGAACCTATTGGCACCGTGCCTAATGCCAGACATGGGCTAAAGGGGTATGAAGCCCCCCAGCATTGAGCTGTGGAGCAGTGGAAGAACTGTGTTCTCTGGAGTGATGGACAGTTCTCCATCTAATACTTTTGGGACAAGTTGGGGATGATGAGATGGGATGATGAGCATCATCCAACATCCTGACCTCACTAATGCTCTTGTTGCTTAATGCAATCAAATCCTCACAGCGATACTCCTCCAAAATCTAGCAGAAAGTCCTTTTCCCTGGAGAGTAGAGTTTACAGTTACTCCAAAAAAAGCAGGATCAGCTCTTTTTAATACTCTTTAATATTCTTCACTCTTTCAGAAGAATCATGGAATGAGCAGGTGTCCCAATACTTTTGTCAATATAGGGCATGTGAGGAGTAAGAACAATTTAAGTTTACTTTCAAAGCTGTTACTAAGGTAATTGTATTTGTGTGTGTGTGTGTGTGTGTGTGTGTGTGTGTGTGTGTGTGTGTGTGTGTGGTGATGTGTTGATCAGGGAGCCCGTGAAGGCAACATCCACGGGCCTCAAATTTCCTCTATAAACCACTCTGCCGGCCAAGACAACGACAACATTGAGACGTATACAGGGTTTGTACACACACAAGGCAGTCTTGCTGAGCTGTAAGAACCAATGGTACCTCACCACCAGAAACCAAATGAACTGCAGGGCTGTGGCAGCAGAATGCATGTTCCGATCAATGCTGCTGGGGTAGTGGAGGTAGATGGGTGAAGCCATACAGGAGTCTGAAAACAAGGAACAGGGGTGGGCTATTAGAGATCAAATCAAATCACATCAAATCTATTTATATCATTCTAGCTCTGTCACAAAGCAGCTTTCCACAATCAGTAATTAGTACAACACAAGAAATCATCAACATAAGAAGACAAGAAGACCCCCAGTGAGCAGCCAAAGACCACAGTGGCAAAGAGAAACTCCCTCAGAGCTGGAGGAAGAAACCTTGGGAGGAACCAAGACTCACAAGGGGGACCCGACCCGTCCTCCTCTGATCAGAACTATTTATAAATGATTGATTATTGTAAAGTCACAGAACCACCTAAGCTGTTGAACTGCTCTGGTGTGCAACATATTCATAATCATAATATATTAATCATGGTGTAGTAGAACGTAATATAGTCATGGCAGTGATGGTCAGAGTGGGTAATAGTGGTGATATTAATAGTGGCAGATAGTTAAAGAGTCCAAAGATGAGAAGTGCAAGGCTGGAGCAGAGCTGCAAAACTGTTGCTGTAGTCCTTCTAAATCAGGTTAAGAAGATAGAGATGATGAGAGATGATGTAGGCTCCATTTGGATATGTTCGATTAGCTCTTAGGGCTGATGGAGTTCAGTTCAGCTGGAATGGCTGTTTTGTACAATACTGTCAAACCATTACAACAACATGAACAATATTAATGTGTATATTGATAATAACAACACCGACAACAGCAGTAAATAAAATATAAATAAATAAACAAACCAACATAAAAAAATAAAATCCCAAAAATAAAAATGTAAAAAATATACAAATATTATTAAAAAAATAATACATCTAAATTAAAAACATATGGCATATTTAAATATAAATAAATAAATAAATTATATATATATATATATATATATATATATATATATATATATATATATATATATATATATATATATATTAATATGCCATATGTTTTTAATATAATACTATTAATAATAGTAATTATAATATATATATATATATATATATATATATATCTATATATATATATAATGTCATCTGTCTCGAGATGTATTTGCCTCCTTTAATACGCAGGATGTTATTGGTTTTATTATTATAACTCATAAATTCATGCAGTCACTTTAGAACAGAGGTCTCCAATCCTGTTCCTGGAGAGCTGCCTTCATGCAGGATTCAGCTCCAACCCAAATCTAACACTCCCCATTCAGCCAATCAAGACCTTCTAAAGGCAGTTGTTAGCAGGATCAGGAAAGGTGGATTAGGGTTGGATCCAAAGAGTGCAGTGAAGGGAGTTCACCAGGAGAATCCACTGTACCTCAGTTCAACATTCTGGACACCTCTCTTTATCTCTCTCTCTCTCTCTCTAGGCTGCTGCATGGAGTGTGTAAAGAATTGGCTGAGTGGTATTTCCAGGATGGACGTGCAGTACTGGCCGCCTGTTGCCATCTGGCTGTGGACAACACAGAGGTAGCATTTCTATTTATTACATATTATATCATATATATATATATATATATATATATATATATATATATATATATATATATATATATATATATATTTATTACTTCACTTATAATATCTCTTTAAACTGCTCTTATTCTGGGGCAGAACAAATGCATACAGAGGTCCCGGGTGGTCCAGTGAACTTAGGCGCTGTCATTGTGATCAGAGGGTCGCTGGTTCATATCCCGATCAGACAGCTAGCCATCGGCAGCCAGGGCCTCTCGAGAGAGCACAATTGGCCTTGCTCTCTCTAGGGTGGGTAGATGGTGCTCCCCCCCACACATCACTCTAGTGCGGCGCCGGCCGTCACTGGCGTCTGCTAGCCGGTGCGCCAAAGCCGGGTAAACGGGACTTCCCTCCAGGCACCTGGTTGGTTGCCTGTTGATGTTGCATCAGCGGCAGTTCGAAAAAGAGGTGTAACTGGCTGGTCTCACCCTCACTAGTGTCGGGTGTACCAGGTTGGGTAATTGCCGATTTAAATTGGGAAGAAAACGGGTAAAAAAAAAACAAAACAGAAAAAAACAGCAATGTACACAGAAGCCACCAGCTGTAGCCAATCATGATCACTAGCAGGAAATTCGGAGGCCTTGGCAAGTTAAAAGATACTTTGGCACATTCAGCACCACAAAATTAATAATCTGAGGTGGTGTTTGTATTTTGTGGACCCTGCTGATTTCAGAAAATCCAAATGATTACATTTTATTTGTCAAATTATTGTTTTTTTATTATTTGAATTTATTTTTATTATTAAAGATGTGTATTGTCACTTATTCTACCTAAAACAGTATTGGGATTACATGCTTGCCCATAAGATCACTTTTTTTTTTCTCGAATGTGCATCTCTACGAGTCTGGCAGACGTTTAATTCCAGGTATTTCATCAAACAAAGCTGAGTTAGCTGAATCTGCAGACTATGAATGGCATGAAGTCCCAACAGCAGAGACAAGAGAGCTGTGATTGGCAGTCGAGGTTATTTCACCATAGTGATTTCTGAATGCTCTCAAAGTTCAGATATTAGCACTGTGTTTAAATCTGAATAATAACTTCTTTACATTATAATTATTATCATCAATTCTTTGCATTATTTGAGAAGTTGTTTTTAAACAGTTGTCATTTCTGCAAATAAATAAATTCTTTAATTATTAATATTTTTATTTGGAATTTAGGGGAAATGTTGTCCATGGTTTATGAAATACAAGCAAATGTGCATTTACTTTAAACACATTGCCTATAAATAGTAAAACCAGAGAATCTGATCATGTAGGGTGGTCTCATTATGGTTTCCGGAGCTGTATGTAAACTATGTGTACAGTCATATTTAATATTTTGAGCAAGACTGTAAGGTCATATATTTTATGTGTTATAATTTGTATGTTTATATATTGATATTGTTATATTTTGTTAATAAAATGTGCTAAAAGTTACCTTGTACTACCTTGTAGTTACCTTTACTGTAACTAAACATGGCATCCTGCACACAGCTCTGCATGGGCAGGACTTCTCAAGACTTGAAATTCTTCAGTTTATCGAACGTTAAACTGATGCCCAGTAAATATATATGCAAAATATAAATCTGAATATAAATATAAATGCAAATATAAAAGAAAATAAATGATGTAAATATACATTTAAATATACAGTAGATGTAAAATACCTCTGAAACAGTGTTGTTTGTGTGTGTGTGTGTGTATATGTGTTTAGTTGGCGATGGCCAGTCTGATCAGAGGCAATGAGCTAGAGCTAGCGGTGTGTGTGGGGACAGTGCTTGGAGAATCAGCCAGTCAGGCCACCCACTACGTCCAGGAACTTCTGGCCAGGAAGTACATGACCACTGCTACATGGTAAGGGCAGTCTGTTCAACACAGGCTTTCATCATTAAGACTAATATTTGCACTGTCCGTTTTATTAGAAACACCTTGATCATCCACTCACTGATCACTGTAGCTTATCTGATTATCAGCCCCCCACTCATCCCATCCTCCTTATTGGTCAGTATCTGACCATATCAACCACCTAATATACCATAGCAACCATCTACCAAAAGCAGGTTCACCCTGTTGACCACGCAGCAACAGCCTGGCAACTCCACATATTGCTTAAGTCCATCTCCATCATTTCCCAAAAACAAAGGATATAGTGTAGCATTATATCCACACTATATGGACAAAAGTATTGGGACGCCTGCTCATTCTTTTTTCTTTCCAATTCAAGGCAGCTTTAAAAAGAGTTGATCCTGCTTTTGTTAGAGTTACTGTAAACCCTACTGTCCAGGGAAGAAGAAGGCTTTCTACTAGATTTTGGAGCAGCATTGCTGTGAGGATTTGATTGCATTATGAGCATTAGTGAGGTCCGGATGCTGGATGATCACCACCCCAACTCATCATCCCCATCACCCCAACTCGATTTCCCATCCAATACTTTGGATGGAGCACTATCATTCCAGAGAACACAGTTCTTCCACTGCTCCACAGCTCAATGCTGGGGGTCTTTATACCCCTTTAGCCCATGTCTGGCATTATTAGGCAGCATGGTGCCAGTAGGGTTGTCTGGTTTATCTGCTCTAGAGAGTCCTATTCTAATGGCAGAATTTCTCTACAGGACCTAGACAAGCTGTGTCTGTATCTGTGCCAACAATGGGTGCAGCTTAAAGTAGCTGAGGGGTGTCCACATATATTTGGACATGTATTGGACTTCCGTTATAGCTAGCATAAACCTATAGGCCTTTATGAATGCTTTGTCCCAAACTAGCTTCCCGACCGCCTGTAGACCTGCAGCCGTCACACCCTCAGTGTTCATCATCCTCTCTGTTTGGTGTGATCAACACTGTGGCTCAAATCTCACCTGTTCTGTTTTATCATCTCCATCTATCTCTAGCTTTCCATTTGTGGGAAACAGGTAGAACCCTTTTCAGCTTTGCTTCTGTGTCTGTGAGCAACATCATAGTCTGCATATCTGTCACATTACTCACAAGCACGTCTTCATTTTGTAATCAGACATGCTGTTATTATGTTGATCAGCTGATTGATAACAGCCACTCAGGGTATGCCCTCATGCTCAGACCTGAGAAGGTGTGAATTGATGCTCAGGTACTTCAATCAACATCTGTTTTGAGCTTTGTTTTAATAGTCAAACGTCCAGACAGGCCTCTTTTGGTAGCACTGTGAAATGACCATTTACTGGTCATAGACTTACTAGGAAAATAAATGAACTCATAACAGATAAATACTGACTATACACCGATAAGCCATAACATTAGCACCACTGACAGGTGAAAAAGTGAGAAACACTAAATATCTTCATCTACAGTGACATCTTCATCTGTCAAGGGTGGATATATTAGGCAGCAAGGTAACAGTCGGACTTCTGGAGTTCATTCCTTCAATGTTCAGATCTGTTTTGTCAGCACAAGCGGGGCCCTACTCAATATTAGTCAGGTTGTGCTAATGTTATGGCTGATCGGTGTACTATACTATGATATACTATAGTAGTACTATAGTACTAATACTATACTATAGTATACCATACTTTACCTGCTTCATATAGCTGATCCTGTACTATACTATACTATACTATAATATACTATACTATACTATATATGCTGTAAATATGATGCTATACTATGCTATGCTATACATCCTGTCCTATATTATCTTATACTATACTAACACTGTGCTATGCCAGACTATACTATATGTGCCGTATATATATATTGTTCTGTACTATACTATTCTGTTATACTATATATGTTGTATACATCCTGCACTATATATATATATATATAGTATTGTTTGTATGATATAGTATCGTACATGATATATACAGCATAAATTATATAGTATACTATAGTACAGAACTAATAATTCTGTGTATATATATATAGCTCCCAGTTCCTTACTATAGTATACTTTACTTTACTTTATTTAATATATTTTCTATAATACTATAATACTACTATAATATACTATATATAAACGCTATAATAAATCCTACATATGATTAAATACTATATTAAATACTACATTAAAAGAAGAAGTTGTGAAGAACCTTTTACAGATGTAATTAACCCTCACTTGACATAGAGGTTCTTTACCTACTTCACACTGATCTGTGGCTGTAGCTAAAAAGCACCTTATATTTAAGATATGAACTCAAAGAGAGAGTGTTCAGTGTAATGCTCGTTCGACCATTTAAGAATCATTTTACCAGAACAAGCTCAGTATCATTTTCCCTGCTCCTACTAAATGCAGTTGAGAGTGGGTTAATTATGTAAAGATATTTGAATATAATATACCATTTTCAGCTTTAAACCGGATTACTACAGATCCCTCCATAAATGAGTCCCAATACACAGCACTGATGCTTAAACACTCTCTGTCCCTTACAGTATAGATGTCTGTGTGTGTGTGTGTGTGTGTGTGTGTGTGTGTGTGTGTGTGTGTGTGTGTGTTTTCTCTCACTTTCTAACATGCATGCTGCTCCGCAGGGACCTGGCTGTCAGGCTGCTGCAAATGATTCCTGATAATGAGATCCTTTTAGCCAAACTGTGTGCCTTCTACCCGGGCAGCTCAGCTGAAATCAACGACCTGCACGAAAAGGTGACCGCTGCAAATGATTCTGCATACAGCGTTGACCGAACCTCACAATGATAGACACAATTATAGACAAACACAACATAGAGAAACTAACACCACCCACAGTTGTACCGCTCATGTGTTTTATTGAGCACATTGAGTAAACATTCACAGTGCAGGCTAGAAAAAGTAAGTGAACCCTTAAATTATTAACCTGCCGATCCCCTTTAGTAGCAGTCAAACTCTACTGAATGGCACTGAGCCATTCCAAACCTCAAATCTTTTTTTTTCAGCTGCTCTTAGCTCCTCATACATTCTCCTGTTTTGGTTTTAAACACATTGGAATTCATTGTTCCCACAATGACAGTAAGGCGTCCAGGCCCTGAGGCAGCAAAGCAGCTGCAGCCGCAAACCATTAAGTTTGTCAAGATAGGCCACAATGAGATGGGCCACAGTGGGGCACTTCCATGGGTGCCATTGTTGTTGTTTGTTTTTCTAACAGTAAACATGTAAACAAAGATTTTTGCAGTTTGTAGACTCTTCTGTAGGTTTTTTGTTGCTGCCTTTGGGTCCTTTAATTTCTCACTTTTCATAACGAGAGTAGCAACAATATGACACGTCTTCTAAGGCATAGTTTAATTACCCTAGTCATATTTGAGAAGAACAAATTTGTCAGTAACCAGGCTTAGTGTCTGTTTGAATGTGTAGAGCAACTGCAAACCTAGTCTTCCAGTCTCTTGTCCTTAACGGAAACAAATTTGACCAATTAGCTCTTGCAGAAGTCATTAACACAGAGGCTCACTTACTTTTTCTAGCCTGCACTGTGGATGTTTAGTCAATGTACTCAATAAAAGGTGTGTTTTTGTGTTATTACTTTAGTCAGACTGAGTTTGTCTGTACTTGTAACTTAGATAAACAATAAGATCATATTTTCTTAGCAATCAATGCAGAAATCCTGATACGTCCAGACCGCACCTGGCCCTTAAAGGGAGGGCGTGAGACAAACTGATTTATTTAGGTTTATTACTGCACGTTACACCCAAAAAAACACACCCTGATTAATTAAGAGACTCAGTACATGACTTTTGAGTGTTTCAATCCGAGCAAGGTGAACTTCTCTCATTGTTGCGACAGCAAAGACACACCGACACGCCCCTAAATCAAGTTGTGCTCAATAAGTGATTGTGTGTTATTAGTTTAGTTAGATTGGGCTTTTCTATACTCCAGGTACTTCCAATTGTTCACCGCTTACCTTTTCTGGCAGCTGTAGATATCTAACTTATTTGTCTTGCGTTCTTGCCTTGCTGTTTCGTTAGTGCGGCCTGCCGAGCTTGGAGGAGTGTAGAGAGCTGGCGGAAGCAGTACAGGGCGAGGGGGAAATCCTCCAGGCAGTGAAATATTACCTGCTCAGCCCGGAACCAGAAAAAGCTCTGCCCATCGGGATCACATTCGTCAAAGGTGTGTGTAAGTGAGTGGGGGATGAGTGAGTGAGTATAGTAGTGGTGGGATCCACTGTTATTATATTATACTATACTATGTATTATATATTACACTATACTAAATGGCCACTTTATTAGAAACCGCCTCTCTTGCAGAACCATTTTGCTGGTGTTTGGTTATTCGATCTGTTATCTATTGATGCACAGTTTGTGTTAGACTCTAGCCCTTCATCGGTGGTCAGTTTCTGACCCCAGAGTCTGGATATTTTTCAGTGGTGGTGGACCAGCTCTCAATCTAGCAGTGGCACTGACATGCCCGATACACTCGGACCAACACAACATACACTCTACAATGAGCACTGCCATTGCTGAGAACGGACCATCTCCCAATAATATCTGGGCAGTCTTGTAATCCTAAACTGACCAGTGATGAATAGGGTAAAAGGGGGCTGATCTATAAGGCAGCTTTTGTTCCCATCCTCACAGAACAGTTGAGCTGTCCTGATTGGACCGTGGACTCAGTCTATCCCATCCTGGACCTACTGAGCTACATCAGGACTGACCGGCTCATTCTGACCAAGTGCAGTGAGTAAGTGTGTTTAACCTTCCTCATGAAAGTATATCCAGGTGACCTCTAAAGTTAAAGTGGTCCTGTGAATTGAATTAAAATATTGATATTGCTACATCATAAGATGAGTAACCTCACCAACAACCCTCCCTCCCGATCAAACAAATGAGCAAGCTTTGTCAAATAGTAATAAAGTATGCACAATCAGCCATAACATTAGTACCACTTAGGTAAAGTGAATAACATTGAAGATTTGCTTCCAGTGGCACCTGTCAAGGGGTGGGAGCTGCATACAGGGCAGCATGTGAACAGTCAGTGCTTGAAGGTGACAGGTGGCAGGTCCTGTGGAGGCATCAAGCAGTAGTCAGCACCTACCAAAAGTGCTCCAAGTTTTGGAGCAAACGATGACACTTGATTTAAAATAATAAAAATACAAAAACATAATAAGAAATTTTAATAAATTATAATTCTCTGTGGGTATAATACATTTTCCCCATAGAGAAAATCTGCTTAGACCCTAATAAGGCATGTGCAGAGTGGTTCCAGCCTGTTACACCCCCCCCCCCCCCCCACTCATGTTTATCCATGTGTGTTGTCTTAGGGACCGGAACGAGCTGCTGATTCTCTGTGGCTATATTGGAGCTTTATTGGCCATTGGAAGGCAGTACTCCAGCATAGTGCCAGCACTGTATGAGTACACAAGGTAAGGGTCAAAGTATCAGTCTGCAGCTTTAATGTAAGAGGCCTGGTCTAATCCCAGGCTTGTCTTTAAGCACACATTATATATGATGGAGGAGGAGGAGGAGGAGGAAGAGCTGGTTGGTGGCTGGTGTGGTGTGTCAGATAAAACCACTACCTGCCAGTGAGCTACTACACCACGTGGGAGACTGGGGTTTCGATTCCTGGTTTGGGTGACTGCGTTGTTGTGCTACATAAATATGAGTCCTTGGGCAAGACTCCTAACACTACATTCCCACCTCTGTAATACCAGTAACCCTGTAGGTCACTCTGGATTAGGGTGTAAATGTAAGAGCTGCATTTCAGACACGTAACCCCACATTCACTCTCCATCTGTCACTCTCATCACTCTTACTCTTACTTGCTCTCTATCTCTCTTTCTCACACTCTCTCTATCAGCCAGTTGCTGAAGAGAAGGGAGGTGGCTGTTCCCCTGCAGATTGAACAGCTGTCAGTGGAGCTGGAAGCCTGGAGAGCCTGCACACACTCGCTCAACAAGTCAGTGTCACACATATACACACACACATATACACACTAACCCACCAAACACTCAGTTTGTCAAAATCCGAGCTGGTTTCAAATGCTTTGAACTGGTTTTTAATGGTCAAATTTGGCCATCCGGGTGAAAACAGGTTAAGCTTCTTAGCTTTTAACCAACATAGTGTTCCACATGTTCTCATTTGAGGTTGACGGACTAGCTGGTCTACCAGCATGGGCAACTGTGGGACCTGTAATAGAACAAAAAGCTTGGGCATTCAGTTCTTCATTTCTCCCACCAGAGGAGAGGAGGAGACGCCTTACACTCCCCCGATGGAGGCGCAGAAAGCTGAATATAGCCGGCTCCTGAGCCGAATGAGGGAGGAGCCTCTGAGGGGCCTGCAGGGGCCGGACTACGTCACAGGCTCCAGCCTGCCCAGCCACTCCGATGTACAAATCTCCTGCTTTACTGGCCTCAGGATACAGGTAAGCACACACACACACACTTATCTTTTTGTCTTTATAACAGTCAAGGGCAAAAGTCTGAAGGACGTGGTTGTGCCCAGAACAGGAATTTAAGAATTTAATTAACCTGCAATAAATAATGTGAGACTTGAGTATTGAACTAATAAATGACATTTGTAATTAATAGTGGCAATAGCCGTTCCTCAAGCAGTCAGTGTAAACTCTGGTAGCTAAGCAGGCTAACAGGTGGTAAATAGTGGCTAAAAGTTTGTTTCTATGTGTAATAAGCTCTGTATATGTGTAATAAGCTGTATATATCTATATGCGTAATAAGCTATATATATATAATATATATATATATATATATATATATATATATATATATATATATATATATATATATAATAAACTATATATGTGTAATATATATATACCTCTCTTTCTCTCTCTCTCTCTCTCTCTCTCTCTATATATATATATATATATATATATATATATATATATATATATATATATATATATATAATGTGTGTATGTGTGTGTGTTATAAGCGATATATAACTATGTATGTGTAATAAGCTATATATATATATATATGTGGAATAAGCTTATTACACACACAAACACACACACACACACACACACACACACACATATATATATATATATATATATATATATAGAGAGAGAGAGGGGGAGAAAAGGCTTATTACACATATATAGTTTATTATATATATATATATATATATATATATATATATATATATATAGCTTATTACGCATATAGATATATACAGCTTATTACACATATATGTAATATGCTTATTACACACACATACACACACACATATGTATATATATAGAGAGAGCTTATTACACATATATAGAAATGTATAGCTTATTACACACACACATATATATATGTTTAATACACTATATATATATATATATCTATACCTATATATATGTCTAAAGGTGCACGCTGAGTGGAGTGTTGACTATGGGTTATACTAACGTTTCTCTCTCCGATGTTAAGGGTCCGGTGTTCTTCCTGGAGGACGGCAAGTCATCCATTTCCCTCAACGATGCCTTGATGTGGGCCAAGGTGAACCCTTTCTCTCCACTGGGAACCGGGATACGCCTTAACCCCTTCTAAGCACACATTCACTTGCACATACGCACACACACTCTCATACTCTCACACAAAAGAGGAGTGTACCAGTATTCAGTCCAGTCAAGGACAAGGACCACAGCATTTAAAGTGGGGGTGGGAGGGCCGGGGGGCTACGTGCCTCGGCTCTCTGGGAGAAAATGCGGGGACGTCTGCGGGGAACGGAGGAGGGACATAAACTGTGATTCAGACGATGCTTTTTGTGTATCACAACGTGTATGCACCACTAATTTAGCTTCACCATTGATCCAGATGGAACCGGGTGCCACCAGCCCTGGTTTGGAGGTCAGGTGGGCCTTGATGGTGGAGATGTTTTAGGTTTGTTTTTATTTATTTAT
This sequence comes from Salminus brasiliensis, assembly GCF_030463535.1. Lineage (NCBI taxonomy): Eukaryota > Metazoa > Chordata > Actinopteri > Characiformes > Bryconidae > Salminus > Salminus brasiliensis. The sequence continues at coordinate 46,868,275 of NC_132881.1, forward strand.
TTATTTAATTCCTTTGTTTGTTTTGGACAGTGTAAACACGGACACACATGGGATGGATCTGAATGTTTGAGTGTTTTTTTCTTGATTCAGCTCTTAGGACTGAATAGGGATCGGGGGAGGTGGGGGGAGGTGGGGGGCGCTATTCTGCACGTGTGCTTGCTTGCTGCCTGGGGACGATTTTTCGCTACGTGTGGTTCTTAGATGAGAAATCTTAGGGTTTCTTTACTTTAGCGTTCAGCCGGCTTGGCTTGGGTGTCTGTTCTGTGATGAGCTCTAGACGCGCACTTTTCTTTTTTTATTTAAGTGGAACCACAAAACAAGCTTTAATAGATTAACTGGGGAATTCCACTATTTTTTCAAAAAATCTGCATAATTTAATGGATTAGATGTAAAGAACGTCTTTAGAAAATGAGGCTCTGAACCTTACTGAGCCAGGATTGGTTCAGACAGTGGTGGTAAATGGACCCAGCTTTCTGAAGAGGTTAATGCCTCTAATGGTGGAGAGTACTAGCAGGCTTGATACCAGAAGGGTCAGTGGTTCAATGCCCTGGACAGAGCTTTCTCCTCTCTCCACAGTCATGGATGAGGTGTATTTGAACGAGACATTGAACCCCTTGAGCCCTAGGCTTAGTACTCACTTATTACGCAGAAACTACAGATTGTGAATTATTTGGTAACTGTTTGCTTCAGGATATCTTATGGAATCCCACAGGGTTCTAGTTCAGGGCCTATAAAACTGTTAAGTATGATACGTGGGCCTAAATACAGGGTCTAATGGGTTAACTCTCACTCGGGGTTTGTATCCACTGTCACAAACGGCTGAATTTCATTGTAAAATGCCTATAAGATGCACCAAATAATTAATATTATTATTTTTTAAATCAGGTAATCTACTGATTCATTTTTAGATCAAATTAATATATTAATTACTAATTTATTGATTATTCTAAAGTCGTTTGTGTGCTTTTATAATAAATAATTGAACCATACCAATTATTTAAAAAAAACATTATATTTCTGTTCATTTTCTTTAATCATCTTTTTAATATGAAATAACAGTGTTATATAACACATGGTGCAATATTACGTTACCATGACAGCAGCAATGCAAAAATGACTTTAAGCATGGGTCGATGAATACAAGGCAGTCGCTGTACTGTTATGTTGCCATCTAGACAAAGCGCATCGGGATGCTTGTGCTTCAAGTGCTCGTACATAGCAGCTATCTCCACTTTGCAAAGCTTACAGAGCAGTACATCGTTGGGTCTCTGGCCGGATTACCCCCCACACCTCAGATGCTTGCTTTCTAGAGAAGTATAGGAGTGTGCATCCCAGTTAATGAGCACACTTCTAATGGTGGTGCACTATTTTTGAACACGGCTGCGTCCCAATTGCTACTACACACTAGGGTGTAGACTATATACTAATCCCTGTAGTGAAGGTTTGGCAGGTTAGTCTACACAATATTGGCATACTAGCTTGTTTGGTACTAACAGGAAGTTACATCACTGCATGTTCTCGCTGCACTTGCTATCGTGATCCGGCTGGTTTTTTTTTTCTAATTGTTCCAGGTACGAGTAGCTCCTCCCTTCCTCTTTTGCATTGCATTGTGGGATAAGAGTGTCCATTGTCACCACGCTCAAAAACCAACCGGTTCTGAGTGTGAATCTTTTCACATGATTTTTGAGTATACTCAACTTTGACACTTTCATCTGAACTACATTCTCAAAAGCGAATTAGTATTAGTAATTAATACGCAATTGGAACACACCCATACTATTTAGCTTGTGCGGTAGTGTGTGGTTTGGAACACAGCCCCTTCAGTGTTCAGTGGGTGCGGCCATCTTTGCGACAAATTGGCATATTTCCATAATCGATGACGTTGATATCGCTAATTACGATTATAGACCTTTTTCACACTTCCGCGTTCATCAGTGCTGAAACGTAATCAGTAGCGTTGTGATCAATATCTGCGGCTGCTGCCCTTTCCTAAACACACCCATAATTCACCCAAACACACTGACCAGAGTTTTCACTCCATTCAGATTAACCAGGTTTATCTCCATCTGGAAAACTCTGCCCATCTTGCATCATTTTTAACGAGCCGACCAATAAAACGAGGGTTAAACTGAAGGGGAGTGAACGCAGGGCTGAACGGTGGGACAGATTTACTCGAGATCAGCGATAATTCATTTAACATTCAGACTGTTTCAGCAAGGTCTGGTCAAAACCCTTGAGAAAGTCCTCAGACCAGACTCCTCAGTACCGGGTCAGACTCCTCAGTGCCGGGTCAGACTCCTTAGCGCCGGGTCAGACCTCTCAGCGCCGGGTCAGACCTTTCAGTGCCGTTTCAGACTCCTCAGCACCCCTCACCCTTGAGAGACAGACCCCTCAGCGCTGGGTCAGCCCCTCAGCGTCGGGTCAGACTCCTCAGCGCCGGTTCAGACTACTTAGCGCCGTGTCAGACCTCTCAGTGCCGGGTCAGCCCCCCCCCAAGGTCAGGTTACGACCCTTGAGAAACAGACCCCTCAGCGTCGGGTCAGACCCCTTAGCACCCCTCAGTGCTGGGTTTGAGTGGGTTTGTACATGTGTTGTTACTGGAACCCAGCTGGGCCTCCCAAACAGGCCTCATCGCTACAGTCCATCCGAATCTCACATGGGTCCCATTTAGGCCCCCTTCTGCAGTGTACAACCTGTGGTGAGACCTTGGTGGGCATCCCATGGTGGGCAAGGCCACACATGGGTGTGTTATCTGGGTAAAATCAGATCACGCTGCATGACTTTGTGCCCTGTGTTTACACTCCAGCGATTTTTATTATGCATTCATTTTGAAAAGTTGGTGGAATCCCCCTTTAAAACAGCTGCTTCTTATTCAGGGACTTTTGTTGTAGGGTTATTTACGAGTGGGCCTGGGTCAGTGTCAAAGGGTATGCCTGTATAACACTGTTTTTGTTATTATTATTATTTAATGAATGTGGTTAATATTCAATTACAATCAGAACCTGTTTCATACAATCGACGAGAACTTGGGCAATATGAGAAGACGCTGTAACTCAAAGAAAGATCTCATGTGTAGGAACTCGTGACAGTTTTAGTAGGGAATCAGTAGTTCTGCTGATAGTCAGGTGTCTAGAGCGTGTGCCTTAACACTGAACAACAGTAACCGTACTAGCATGACGTGGAACCCTAGAGGCATGAATATCAGACACTAGAGTGTAGTATCTGCTGTCCTGTGTGGGTTAGAACAACTCCAAAACTCCCCTAAGAACACCCCTATCATTAAGGTGCTACCAAGGGTTCTGTGAAAGATGCCATAGAAGAACCACTTCTGGTTCTGTATAGAGTGAGTGTGAAGAACTTTGCACTTCATGTTCTTTACCAATGTAAAGGTTCTTCACACTCTCTTCACTACAGGCAATAGTGGTTGCATAGAGAACCATGCTTGGAATGAAGATGTGAGCATGTGAAGAAACTTGAAGAACCTTTCATGTGATGTTCTTTATCAATTTAAAGGTTCTTCACACTTTTATCACACATCTCCATTATAAGCAAACATGGGCCCATGAGGAACCTTGCTTATTATGGAGAATTTTGAGTTTCATTTTATGTTCTAACCAATTTAAGGGTTCTTCACACATCTCCATTCCAAACAATAGTGGTTCCATAGAGAACCAAGATTATTATGGAGATTTTTGAGTGTGAAGAAACTTTTAAAGACTTGAAGAACCTTTCACTTGACGTTCTTACCAATTAAAGGTTCTTCACACGCTCCTGACACATATCCATTACAAGCCTGGTTCTTTATGGAGCCGCATTTGTTTGTAATGGAGATGTGTAAGTGTGGGGAACCTTTTAATGGCCTGAAGAACCTTCCATTTGATGTTCTAACCAATTTAAAGGTTCTTTACACATCTTCATTACATGCAATAGTGGTTCTGTGGAGAACTAGGGTTATAATGAAGATGTGGGGAAACTTTCAAAGGCTTAAAGAACCATTCACTTGATGTTCTTTACCAATTTAAAGGTTCTTCACACTTCTGTCACACATCTCCATTATAAGCAAACATGGGCCCATAAGGAACCTTGCTTATTATGGAGAATTTTGAGTGTGAAGAAACCGTTAAAGGCTTAAAGAACCTTTCACTTGATGTCCTTTACCAATGTAAAGGTTCCATGCATGCGTATAATGAAGATATGTGAGTGTGAAGAAACTATTAATGGCCTAAAGAACCTTTCATTTTATTTTCTTACCAATTTAAGGGTTCTTCACACTCTCCTGGCACATCTCCACTAAAATAATGGCTCATCACGGAACCAAAAGTGGTTCTTCTATACCATCACTTCTATACTAAGTGGTTCTTCTATACCACACTCTTTATGGAGCCACATTTGCTCGTGATGGAGATGTGTAAGTGTGGCCTGAAGAACCTTCAATTTTATGTTCTAAGCAATTTAAGGGTTCTTCACACATCTCCATTACAAACAAAAGCGGTTCCATAGAGAACCAATATTATTATGGAGATTTTTTGAGTGTGAAGAAGCTTTAAAAGACTTGAAGAACTTCTTCACACTCTCCTGGCACATCTCCACTAAAATAATGGCTCATCATGGAACCAAAAGTGGTTCTTCTATACCATCACTCAAAGAACCATTTGTAGCACCTTTATTTTTATGAGTGTAGTATTGATTTGCTGCGGGTAAATCTTTAAATAGATAGGGATTGAGACTACTTTCATGGAAATGCACTGTGAACTGTATTTATGTACGTGTTTATTTATTTGTTTGTTTGTTTGTATTTGTTTAGTTCTGTGATTGAACTCCACAGCTGAACAGGGTGTAGCCTTCATCGTCCATCGGTCATAGACAGCAGTAGGGGCAGAAGATCCAGAACCACGTGTCTCATTTTAACGACCTGTTTATTTTTTATAATGCTGTTCTCTGTGAAATGTAAGACAAGGAATGAATGTGGACGAGACACAGCGATGCCAGGACTGTGCTGACCTGAGGAGCCTGAGGGGACAAGGCCAGGCAGCCAGCGTTGGTTTGTGATCAGAAGCTGATGATTCTTATTAAAATGATGGAGTCTAGTACACAGACGGCTCTTTGTCTTCTTCTCTAGCTTCTGCTGCTTCTGGGCCACCTGTATTAATCTGGTATCACATACTCTAGAGTGAGGGACCGGCATGCCCTCTAGAGGTGGCAGCAACAACTGCAGCGTACAGCAAAGAGGTCAGAGTGTACGAAAAATACAGTCTAGATTTACAACATACCAACTTTTAACTCATACAATATTTCTATTATACAATATAATACAATTTATTATTGTTTTCATATTTAAAATATGTATTTTGTATTTTAAACAAAATTAAAAAATAAAAAAAAACTTTTTTTACTTCTTTTTATTCTGATTTTTTTATTTAAATTTAACAAATACAAAATATTTTTGTATGAAAAATATGAATATTTTCCCTTTTAATCAAAGTCAATATTTTCTTTTTGTTTATTTTCATTCTGAAAGTTTTATCACAATTTTTTTAAAATGTCATTTGTTCAGGTGCGCTCTTACTTTTGCACACAGCTGTAGGTCTAAATACATACTGTAGTCCATCAGCCTGCCTATAATCAGGGTGATGGTCACTGACACACTGACACTGCTAGGTTGAGAGTGGGACCACCATCCAAAAATATCCAGCCAGCTCTGTGCTCAGAAACTGACCACTGAGTAAGGTCTAGAGCAGAGGTCTTCAAATCTGAGCCTGAGTCCAGTTTCCAGTCCTGGATTTTGATTTTACTGGACATTAAGGAAACAGTCCATGTAACTGATTGACTACATAGTGTCACACCTACCGGGACTGGAAACTGGGTTCGAGGTTCAGATTTGAAGATGGGCTACAGTCTCTAACTCTCTACAGTCGCTAGCAAGGTGGCGCTACATGAGAGGGGGTTCTGATGAAGTAGCCAGTCATGAATACATCAAATAAACAGATTTCCTAATAATAATAATAATTACTGAAAGACAAAGCAGGAAGAGGATGCAAACGTCCCATTTGTCCTTTCTTTATTTCCATAGAGATTTATTAAATGTTCTCAGCATGCTCTGCTTTTTGCAAAGTACTGTACAGGTGTGACTATTCTACGCTAGTCCAGCAGGCTGTCCACATGGGATCTTACAGAGAGAACAGTGTGAGTGTTGAAACACATTGAAAAACATTCCCTTTATATACTGACATTCACATTTAAGGAACGGTTTGTGGAAAAATCCAATTTCACCAATTTCCCACTTTTCCCAGATCAGCCGAGACGTGCTAGCTCTTCGCATTTTGCTTCTTCTGTTGAGAGCTGGAGCTATGAGGCTAATGTGGCTAACAAACACAAGACGTTAACACTCCTCTCAACACACTGAAACCATGTCCAGGTCGTCATTAAGGTGGTACAGTCAGGTCAGTATGACTTAACAAACCCTGAGCGCTAGCCACTTTCGACTGCAGCTGTGCCGAATTCTGGGCCTCGCATGACGTTCATTAGTTCCGATGTTTCCAGCTATAAATAATTAAATAAATAATTACTAATCTTGACTTTTAATGCTGAAGTTATACGGTACGTTTGTTGCATGCAACAGCCACCCCAGGAGGAAGGAGGCACATGAAGAGAGCTTCCCCTCCACTGACTCCAGCTCACATTCCCCACTCTGCAGCGATCGTGAGGAGCAAAGCTTGGAAGCTAGCGCCATTGGGTTAGAGCTTCTCCTCATGGTTTGGGAGCGAGGCGTCAGGCTTTTGCTGCTCCTTGGTGCACTGGGCACCTCCTAGAAGTCCAGAAGGTATGGCACAGACCTATCACAGCTCCTAAGATCTCGTGGGGTATGGCACTGGCGATCCTCAGCCCAGCTAACTGCTAAAATAGCCATTGCACCAACCCTTAGCCTGGTTAAAGTGTGAGCTGGAGTCAGTGGAGGGGAAGCTGACAGGTACGCACCACCTTCAGGAAAACCTAGATGTGGTTTGAGTGGGTTAATGCTGTTGGATGATTATTGACCTCAAGTGTTTGCTAGCATCTTAATTTCGCTGTTCTGACCTGCTGCGAACGTGAAGCGTAGCCAGACACCAGCTTCTGGCAGCGTTCCTGAAGAATCCTAGCCCATTCCTCATTAGTAGTGACCTTCAGTTCACTGCTATTCTTGGGTTTGCTGCAATGAGGTTCAAGTCGAGAGACTGTGACGGCCACTCCAGAATCTTCCAAGACTTCTTCTGAAACTAAGCCTGGGTGGACTTTGCGACCAATGTCCTGTTGGAAGATTCAATGATGCCCAAACTTCAGCTTCCACACAGAAGGCATGAGGCTTGATTGAGGCCTCCACACGCTACAGGTTTCCAGTGCCAGTGGACGCAACACAGTCCTATTAGTATTGCAAGCCACTGCCATGCTTCACTGTAGACAGGATGAAATGCTTCATTCTTTCTTCTCCAGACATATATATCACTGACCCAAACGTATCTGAAAAGTTACGCTTTTGTTTCATCGCTCCACAGAAGGTTTGGGATTCTGTTTGGTTCAGTGATTCATCAAAACTGGAACCTTTAGAAACTAACCCTGAACCATGCCTTCTGTGAGGAAGCTGAAGCTTGGGCATCATTGGATCTTGCAACAGGACAATGATCCCAAGGATACCTCAAAGCCCACCAAGGCTCGGTTTTAGAAGAAGTCCTGGAAGATTCTGGAGTGGCCGTCACAGTTGCCTGAAAATCTTGGTGGGATTTGAATAAGGTGGCTGCAGCAGCAGAAAACCCTATACTATTAGAAAACTGGAGGTCGCTGCCCATGAGGAATGGGCTATGGTTCCTCAGGAACGCTGCCAGAAGCTGAAGTCTGGCTGTGCATCAGGTTTGCAGCAAATCAGAAAGGTTCTACTGAGTACTAAAGATGCTTGTGATGAGGGGGTTGAGTAATTCTGAGACTGCAGTCATCATTAAAAGTGTTGAATTTGGAGAAAATTAGTTCTATTAGTTGTGTTGAGATAATTAAATTAGTCTTGTTTGATAGTCTTAGCATAATAGCATCCACCGGTGTCTCAGGTCATACTGCTCAATGGCTTCTTTGAGAGATTTCTGTTAAACCTGCCAAAGATCACAATTAATTCATAGGGCTGTAACGGTTCACAACGGTTCACAGTTTGGATCACACCATGGTTTGGATCTCATGGTTCAGTATAGAGTAAAAAAGCAGCAAAAACCTTGATTTAATTTAATTTATTCTGAATAGACGGTCTTTCAAGTAACAGCTTGTTCCATCTAGTGTGGTATAGCGCCCCCCTGAGGTAGCTGATACAGCCTGTAGTGTGTTTTTGCATACACACCATACAACCACCCAATCATCCAATCCACCATGATATCATGAGTTGAAATAAGTTGGAAAAAGAGAGAGAGAGAGAGAGAGAGAGAGAGAGAGAGAGAGAGAGAGAGAGAGCAGGGGGCTGGCAAAGACAATAAAACTACCGTTACCATAGCAATATTGTGACAGTTTGTTTGGAAAACAGGCACCGTTACACCCCTAGTTATTATGTATTCTAAATAGACTAAAGTATTGGGACACCTACTCATTCATTGTTTCTTCTGAAATCAAGGGTGTTAAAAGTAGTTTATCCTGCTTTTGTTGGAGTAACTGTAAACTCTACTGTCCAGGGAAGAAGGCTTTCTACTAGATTTTGGAGGAGTATTGCTGTGAGGATTTGATTGCATTCAGTGGCAAGAGCATCAGTGGGGTTAGAATGTTGGATGATGTTCACCACCCCACCTCATCCTGGACTTCCCAACTCAGTATCCCAAAAGTACTGGATGGAGCTCCACCATCCATCATTCCAGGAGCCCACAGTTCTTCCACTGCTCCACAGCTCAATGCTGGGGGGCTTTATACCCCTCTAGTCCACGCCTGGCATTATTAGGCAGCATGACGCCAATAGGTTCATCTATGTTTATCTGCTCTAGAGAGTCCTATTCTATTGGCAGTACTTCTCTACAGGGACTAGACAAGCTGTGTGTGTGCATTTGATTGTCTCATGCTTGTAGAGAAGTACTGCCAAAAGAATAGGACTCTCTGGAGCAGATAAACATGAATACCAACAATGCCATCCTTTCTATGCGTACCATCAGGCAATTGCTCCAGAATGTGGCGGCAAAGCCTACAAGGCCTACAAAGCCCCTCCAGCTTTAAGTACGACTCGGCTCGACCTGCCATCCTTTAAGATCCACGGAAGATGAGCGTCCAGACTTTTTACTGTCCTGCACCGAAGTGGTGGAACGAGCTTCCCCTGGGTGTCCGAACAGCAGAGTCCAACACTCGCTGTCCTCAAACCCAGACTGAAGACCCTCCTCTTCTGAGAGGACTTAGTGTGCAGAGTGTAGAGTAATAGGTATTATGAGTAGTGTAGAGTGGGGTATTATGGTCTCCATACTGACTTCTGTTTTTAGTCGTATCTAAGCTTAGAGGGGTCTTTTGGATCCTAGCCGATACAAACTAGCCAAGGCTATTTCCTGAGTAAACAGTGAAGCACTTCTGTTAGTCGCTCTGGAGAAGAGCGTCTCCTGAATGCTTTAAGTGTAAATGTAAATGCCAGGTGTGGGCTAGAGGGGTATGAAGCCCCCCAGCATTGAGCTGTGGAGCAGTGGAAGAGCTGTGTTCTCTGGAATGATGGATGGTGCTCCATCATTCCATCATTTTGGGATACTGAGTTGGGGAGTTGGCGATGAGGTGCGGTGGCGAACATCATCCAACATCCTGACATCACAGCAACAGCAATGCTTCTCCAAAATCTAGTAGAAAGTCTTCTTCCCTGGACAGTAGAGTTTACAGTTACTCCAACAAAAGCAGGATCAGCTCTTTTTAATAGCCTTGATTTAGGAGGAAACAACGAATAAGCAGGTGTCCCAATACTTTTGTTCACACAGCGTAGATGAGAGTCTTAGTTACCTATCCACTCACATATATACTTTGGGACCTGATGCGTAACTGATTGTGTAGTAGGAACTGAAACACGGGTGGATGTAGAGTGTAATTGACTGCGTATGTAGCAGGAGCTTAACTGCTCCATCTGATGCAGCACATAAACTGTAGCAGGTCAGGAAGGTCTGGTGAAGTCTGAAGTTTGCATCGGCTAATCCTCTTACATTTAAGAACCTTCCACTTGTTAAGATATGACTTTTTCGCAGTGAAAACGTCAGACACCCAACACCATCTCGGCTGATTGACTACATTTACAGTTAAGTGGTCAACTGAACATTTCATTTTTCAGCCAAACCAGTGCAATAATAAACAGTGTCAAAACAACCCAACATAGCTCCTGTTTAGATGCTCTGACATTTCTGATTATGTCTATATTAGTTATTATAACTAATATATTCCCCCCATTCAGACAGGATCAGTGTTACAGGACAGTTTACGACCGATTCTTAAAGAATTAGAAATCTCTGCATGATTGACTGAGATGGGAGGAGCTTCCCGATTTCCACACTAGCATCACATAAAATCACTCCTCATGTAAAACCAACCCCGTCTGAATAGGGCTTTACACAACAACCTTATATTAAGATTTAAAGAGGGCCAATAATGATGCATATCATCACAGTCGGAAACAAAACCTTGAATCTCCATTTTTTTTTTACATAATTGACATTCTTTTAATTTTTTGGAGCTTTGTACCTAAATTTCATAATAAAAGGACCAATAGAAATAATTTTACCTACCAGAAAAATCCAAATCCTAAAACTAAGGTTCTTCGCATGTTCTCAAAAATAAATGCAATGGTTCCATTGTTGAATGTAGAAGGAAAACCTCTGAATGTGTGAGTGAGTTCTTTACCTGCCAAAATTGGTTATTGAAAAAAGAAATCTTGTAGATGTTTTTTTACATAAAACCATTTATAAAAGATGCCGATTCAGCAGCAAAAAAATGGGTCCCACTATTAAAAAGAACCCTATATAGATCCCTTTTTGCTCAGATGCAGGACAATCGTTCTTCAGTCATTTTTTTAAATAAAGTTTTCTCCCAATTTGGTTCTGCCAGTTAACCCACCAGTTCGTAGTTTCACCTAGTCCTAGCAATGCTCCCAGCACTAGGAGGGTAAGGACTTCACAAACGTCTCCTCCGATACATGTAAAGCCAGCCACCGCCTCTTTTCTAACTGCCGCCAATGCAGCTGAAACGCCAGTTTCAGTAAAGCGTAAAGCGCCAGGTACCCATCTCCACCGCGCCTGCTGACAGACGCCCGTGCCAGCCAAGTGGATAGAGTGCCATCTACCCACCCTGATGCTCAGTTATGCTCTCTCTGACTCCAGCAGCTGATGGCAAAGCAGCCTGGCTCAGGATTCGAGTATGCGATCCCCGGGCCATAGTGCCAGCGCGTTAGGCCGCCACTAGAGTCCTCATTTTTTGACTTCTTTACATAATGTGAAATTCCTAGCAGCTCTTAACACTGTGTCAAAATTTCATAATGGAAGAACCAATGGACAGTCAGTAAATACCAGTCCAGAATTACCTACAGAACAAGGGTTTTTTAAGTACAGGTTATTTAAAGTAAAGGCAATGGTTCTATGTAGAACAACAGCAAACGGTGTTAAAAAATAGCACAAGAAAAACGTCTTGTAGATGGTTCTATGTACAAAAATGTCCTACCCGGCACAAAAAAGGGGGCACTATGGAAAGGAAATGACATTTTCAGCACTACATAGAATCCTTTTTGCATAGAAAAAGGTACATTTTTGGAGATACAAGGTTTTGTTTTCCGACAGTCATGTTATTTTGAGCATTGCTGGTTTCAGTAATCTAGAAATAAAGTTCGGTGAGAATTTCACAGCAAAACATGTTCGTATTCATATTTCTATGAACTGTAAATAACTGCATGTGACGGAAACTCAGGCCTAAACTAGGCTGTTTCTGTGAGTTGGAGTGTTGGAGGTTACCTAGGAAGTGTAATAAATGCACTTGAGAGAAGATAATAAACGAGAGTAAAGAAAGAGAAAAAGCACGAGAGAAAGAAGATGAGGTTGGGGGAGAGCGGAGGTCTATCTGTACTGTAGAAATCTGTGGAGCAGGCTGGGGAGTCTGAGCTGGGGGATGAGGTGCAGTCTGGTCCGTCCCAAATACTCTCTGATACTCAATCGACACAACTGGTTCAGAGACGGCGGCGTAGCTGCAGACACAGGAAAGAGGACTTCTGTAGCATTGGAAAAGGTTCCTCAAAGCATCTTAAGAAGTCCCTCCACAATTTCAAACCTCCAAAAGTTCCCTTAAGTAACTTTAAAAACCCAGAATTAATTGAATCAAGCTCAACACCTCTTGTTAAAGATAATGAATCTAAACCTTTAACATGTATCACACCCAAACAAAGGAAAACATGCAGAATTGTCATGCCCTCTGCCTTGCCTGTGCCTCCATAGACTCTACAAACTCCAATTCCCAGAATCCCTCACAGTCTGACATCACTACCATGTTTCCCCTCTCCACCAATCATGAGCAGTTCACTCGTTCTCAGTACCCAGAGTTCTGATCAGTGTCACCTGTCCCTTATTAGCCCTCTGTTTGTCCTCTGTTTACCTCCTTGCTCTCCCCTTTCTTGGGTTGCCCTTTGGGTTGGTTTACTTGCTGTGCTTGTTGCTGCCTCTCTGGTTGCTGCCTCTCCCTGGCTTGCCAGTGTGACTACTCTTCTGGCTATGGCCTAGTCTGTTTTGCTTGCTAAGGTTTGTGCCTTATTGACCGTTGTTTCACTGCCTGGTCTTATTAAAAACTGAAGTATCGTTTTATGTTTATTATTTATGTAACTATGTTCATATCAAATTTCCACTTTACTGTAACATTTAATTAATAAAGGTACATTAACAAGTGTGTGTATATATATATATATATATATATATATATATATATATATACATACACACATATACATACAATAATGATTTAGTATAGATCTGACTGTTATTAAAAGGTACTTTACCTCCCCATGACAAATTAAGACCCTTGTGAGCCCTGTGATCTGTACTTTAGTGATAAAGGTAACATCAATATCACAACTAAGTGACTCATGACTGAATGAGGGATAAGATGAACGGGACGATGAAGCCTGTATTACTTCTGTTACCTTCATACAGCAGAAGCATGCCCTCTGCCATGCTGCTAGGGGGCGCTGTCTCCACCGGTTTCTGCAGCTCCAGGTTGCGGGCGTTTATGTTGGCACCGAATTCCAGCAGCACTCTAATGATCTCCGGACAGTCTTTCTGTGCGGCCGCATGCAGGGGGGTCTCCAGGAACCGTCCCTTCTGCACGTTGGCACCTGAGATATGGAGGTAATTGATCAGATAATTAATTAATCAGATAAGTAAATGACTTTGTTGAGCAGACACATGACTTTGTTGCCTAAATGTGACAGTCAGAGCTTTGAATGTGGGTTGACCCCTGCAGTCTCAGAGAGGCCTTGACTCGGACCAGCTGAGCCATGTTTGTAGGCTGCCATTAGATAAGATGACCCTTACTGTCTTTATAATTATGCATATGGCAGCATGTTCAGCTGACTGACTGCCGCTGATTTAAGGATGAACAGGATGTTGAATTCAGAGGTGTTTTCTACATCTGAACTAGAGGTATAGGACTTCCCTTGGTTAGTGATCCCATCCCAACTCACCTCCATCTAGAAGTTTCCGTGTGCACTGTAGCTCCCGAGAGCTGCAGGCGATGTAGAGCGGAGTCCCCAGATGGGGAATATCGTAATCCACATCCGCCCCCCATGCTATGAGTGCTTCCACACATGCTGTTCTCCCTGACAACAGAGGAACACCCACACGCATCTTTCACTCATCCACTGTCGTACCAGCCTTTCTTTCTTTCATTCAGTCATTCTTTACAGGATAAGGGTTAGGATTAGGTTTTGGGTTGAGTTTAGGATTAGAGCCAGAATGTGATGGTGTTTTTTTTTTTTAAATCCGATTTTGCCCATTTCCTCCCTAATTTGGACCGCCAATTATCTCCCCCCATTGCATGCGATTCCCCCAACAGCATTCCCGGTCCTTTTTTCGACCTGCCACCAAAACAACATTGTCCGGCAACCAGAGCACCTGGAGGGAAGCACCGCATACCCGGCTCCAACGCACCAGCCTGCAGACGCCAGTGACGGCCGGCACTGCAGTGTAGCCGGGGGGGAGAGGCCAATTGTGCTCCCTCACGGCCTCGGCTGCCGATGGCCAGCAGCATGACCGGGACAGACTGTGACGGTTCAGATTAGGTTTTAGGTTGAGTTTAGGGTTAGGATGAGGACCAGGATTATTTTATGACTAGGTTTTGGCTTAAGCCTGAGGGACAGCACTGCTATCTAGCCGTCAGGGTTTAAACACAACACTAAATGAACCACTGTCTGCCACCAATCATTAAAAATCAATGCTGTGATTGATCGATACAGTAATATCTCAATGTTTTGATATATCTATCTTTTCTCACACTCTAGTCCGGTGTGGAGCAACAGCGCCTCTCTGAACAGTTTAAAAACTCTCAAAAACTGCTTCAGTACATATGATGTTTCATCTGGTCAGATCATTGTAACTCACCTTTGCTGCTGGCCTCGTGGATGGGTGATGGTTGGCATAGTTCAGGCTGTGGATTGGCACCGTGCTCCAGTAGAACCTCCGTACAAGTGGAACTGCCTGCAGAACAGGCGTTAAACAGAGGGGTCACTCCGTCTATGGTGGTGGCGTTTACCTAGTACGTACACACACACACACACACATTACAATCTTAATGCAATGCAATTAGATAAGTCCAGAGTGTATCCATCTGTTTATCTGCATACTTTAGTGTGTGTTGTGCTGGTCCAGATAAAGGTCTAGAGGATGACGAACACAAACAAAACTTGGCTGGTCTCTGGATTTTACATCTACAAGTTGTCCCAACTGGGTAGGAGTGGACAGTGAGTGGACACAGTGTCTAATCCACTTGTAAAAGCAGTGCAACACACTACCAACACACTCACCACCACCATGTCAGTCAGTGTCACTGCAGTGCTGAAAATGACCCACCACCCAAATACTATAGTCAGCTCTGTGGTGGTCAGCCCTGTGGGGTCCTGAGCATTGAAGAACAAACAGGGTGAAAGGAGGCTGATAACAGTCTGCAGAAAAACAGATGGACACAGTCTGGATTTTTATACGGTACCTATATGGTACGCTTGTCCAGAAATGCATGTGAAAAGCCAACTACATCTTCACATGTTGTACTAGGTAACGATTATCTGGTTCCAGCAGCTCCTGTCAAGGGGGTGGATCTACATATTAGGCAGCAGGTGAATGGTCAGTTCTTGAAGGTGATGAAGGTGTTGAAGCAGGAAAAATGGACAAACGTAAGAATCTGAGACACTTTGACAAGAACCAAACTGTGATGTTCTAGACAATGACTGGGTCAGAGCATCTCCAAGCCATCAGGCAGGTCTTGTGGGGTGTTCCCTGGTATGCAGTGGTCAGTACCTACCAAAAATAGTCCATTAAAAGACAGTAAGGTCATCGGTTCCCAGGTCTCACTGACACTCATGGACGTCCCACATCACACATTACAGGACTTAAAGCTAGATGACACTTTCAGAGGTCTTGTGGAGCCTCAACGAGGGGCACCTACACAATACTAGGCTGGTGGTTTTAATTTGTCCGAGACTAATGTGTCTCGTCTCGTCTTACTTTAGGTAAAAATTACAGGATAATTGTTGCTGTTAGCCACATTGTGGCTTGAAAGGTGAAGGCCTCATGGCTGGAGAGCCTCAGTCCTAACAGACTAACCCGAAGTGAAGTTAAATTAATGTTTGAATGTGGAAAAAGCTTTGCACCCACTCTGAGTTTGGTTCCCCAGTCATGGGGACACAGCCTCTACCCTGTGCTTACATTAGATACAGAAGCAGACAGTCTCTAAGTTAAATCTATGCATGACTCCACTGAGCAAAAAGCAGATATCTGATGTTCTAGGTCCAGGGACTTACGTTAGCACCGGCCTCGATGAGGGCTCTGGCACAGGCCACATGATCCCCTAGACATGCCTCGTGCAGTGGGGTCACATGATCAATGGTGATGATATTTGCATTGTAACCCTAATGGAAGAAGAAAGGCATTATACTCTCAGTACAAACTAAGGCAAGGTTGAATATGAACACAGGGCTACATTAATGATTACTGTAAAAGCGCAACTTAACATGAGGAGGAAGTCATCGTTCCCCTCTGGCATCAATGGCCCATGGGGCACCGCTGTTAAGTCACTGGGAGGCACTCATTTACATTTAGGGTATTTATCCAGAGTGACTTACAAAAGAGCTTCACTGTTTACTGAAGAAGAACCTCAGCTAGTTTAAACAGACTAAAATTCAGATCCTCTAATCTTAGACTCTACTAAACACAAGTCAATAAGGAGACCATAATACTCTACTCTTCACCCAAGTCCTCTCAGAAGAGGAGGGTCTTCAGTCTGGGTTTGAGGACAGCAAGCGTTGGACTCTGCTGTTCGGACACCCAGGGGAAGCTCGTTCCACCACTTCGGTGCAGGACAGAGAAAAGCCTGGACGCTTGTCTTTTTAAGGGAAGAGACACCTTCATTATGGTGGCTCTAGGACATCCCATGAAGTTTGCACGCTCTGAGGTGCTACCACTCTTCGCCCGGTGCCTTATTATCATGCCCTTTTGGACCTTAGTTAAATCATGACAATGGTTCTGCGCTCTGCTACAACTGAGTGCTGTGCTCGCTTATTTATTAGTGCAGCAGTGATGTCCTGGGACGAGTTCTTTCCAAACCAGGGGTGGTCATAATGTTCTGGTATGACTGGGGCGGTGAGTGAAAGGTGGGAGAATCTCAGAAACCATTAACCTCATAAGAGTGCCGCAGTATAACAGTGGTGCCCCAAAGGCCATCGATGCCAGAGGGGGATGTTGACTGGCGAGTGGTCCTCAGCAATCCACGCTCTACTGTGGAGCAGCTAACCTCTATAATCAACACCTGTCCTACCAATACCATCTATACCACGACATCTGGCTAGTGTTATCCTAGCCAAGGCTGGTTATTCTCAGTAGGTCGTGGTCATAATATTCTGATGTGATACAAGAGAGCTGCAGGTTGTTTCCTGTGTGTGTGTGTGTGTGTGTGTGTGTGTGTGTGTGCAGACCTGTGAGAGAAGGGTCTTTAGAGCCAAAAGGCGTCCCTGGCTTGCAGCTTCATGGAGTGGAGATCGATCTGCCCATGAACCTGTAACACACACACAGACAGAAACACACACACAGACAGAAACACACACACAGACAGAAACACACACACACAGAAACACACACACAGACAGAAACACACACACACACACAGAAACACAGCAATATATCATTATATGTAGGACAGTATAAAAAAACACAGCTTTACTGTAAGCCAACAGGTAACAGGTCCTATTAGATGGACCACACTGACCATGTGACCTGTGCCACTTTCTGTTCTGGTCCGTGTGCTTAAATCTGTCCCATTAAACCTTATACCTATATATAAAAAATGTAACTTTACAGGAGAAGGGAAAACATTTGTAACCTGTCAAAGTAAAAATATTTTATTCCAAGTAATTTTGGAGCATTTCTATTGGTCCATTCATCATAAAATTTCGAAACAATATAAAGAACTTAAATCTAAACCTAACCTTAACCCTAACACTGACCTAGACCTTAAATCTAACCCTAACCTTAATCCTGACCTAGAACTTAAATCTAACCCTAACCTTAATCCTGACCTAGAACTTAAATCTAACCCTAACCTCAACCCTGACCTAGACCTTAAGTCTAACCCAAAACATAAGCTTAACCTTAACCTTGAATCTATCCCTAAAACATTAAGTGTAAGGTTAAGATTAGAATTAGGTTTAGGTTAGGGTTAGATTTCAGGGTTAGTTTAGGATTAGGGTTAGGATTAGATTTAGGTGTAGGTTGGGGTTATACTTAAGGGTTAGGGTTAAATATAAGGGTTAGTTTAAGAAGGCTTAGGGGTATATTTAGGTTTAGGTTGGGGTTATATTTAAGGGTTATGGTTAGATTTAGGGTTAGATTTAAGGTTAAGGTTAGGGTTAGATTTAAGGTTAGGGTTAGATTTAAGGTTAAGGTTAGGGTTAGATTTAAGGTTAATGTTAGGGTTAGATTTAAGGTTAATGTTAGGGTTAGATTTAAGGTTAGGGTAAGATTTAGGGTTAGATTTAAGGTTAGGGTAAGATTTAGGGTTAGATTTAAGGTTAGGGTTAGGGTTAGATTTAAGGTTAGGGTAAGATTTAGGGTTAGATTTAAGGTTAGGGTTAGGGTAAGATTTAAGGTTAGGGTTAGATTTAAGGTTAGGGTTAGGGTTAAGGTTAGATGCAGGGGTACATTTATTAAACATTCAACATAGATTTCACTTGCATTCATGTTCAGCTGAATGTTGGCTGAATGTCAGGTAAACATCTACGAGGCATCCATAACGAACCAAGTAAATTAATACTGCTTTTTAAACCTATAATTAATAAAGCAGCAGTCTCTGCATGTCTCCACAGTTTAAAACACATTAAAATAAAATAACAAGCAAATGGAATCCACATTTCTACACCTGCAGATAAAAAGAGTGTGTGTGCTGTGTGTGTTTGTGTTTTAGTGCAGGTCCTGACACTACTTATTACCATCTGTTGAGTGGAGAGCTGGAGAGTGGTGTTAGTGAGGAGAGCCTGCCACCCATTAACATTCAGAGCAATCTGGCTGTAGATCTAATTCACACTGAGAGCCCATACAGCCCATAATAAACGCAGCAAGACAAAAAAAACCTGAAAGGTGCTGTCTGTGGCCCAACTAGCCATAACATTAGTACCACCAGTAAACATGTTGATTATCTTTATCTACAGTGGGCGAGCGTAAGAATCTGAGACACTTTGACAAGAACCAAACTGTGATGTTCCAGACAATGACTGGGTTAGGGTTAGGGTTAGGTGCTGTGGGACCTTCTCAATACTAATAGGTACTAATGTTATGGCTGATCTGTGTAATCTTATATGCCTCTATGTTTCAATTCCTGATTATTTGAGAACAGTTGATGCACTCAAAGGATCAATATCATCTGAACTGCTGTACCTTTTCACCTGGATTGTTTTTCACTGGTTTTTATTTCATTTTAATTGATTTAATATATATTAAAACTAATTAAATACAATTAAATAAATTAATATTTGTTTATATTAAATTAAAAAAATATTTGCATACTATTTTTAATACTTTTATGAACTGTTTAATGAACTTTTATGATGGAATACTGGATGGTCCAAGATTTCAATGGCAGTAATGCTGTTTTTTTATTGAATTGTGCATTAAAGTGTTCCCCTTTTAAATGTATTTTTATTTTTGTATTTATTTTAGAAATGCAGAAATGACCTTTTTAAGTTGATTCAGTTATTTTTGGGTTGATTTAAAATTTTTCTTTTTAAACTTGAAGTTTACACTGGGTGGGCTAAATAAACCAATCTATAAATAAATTAATCAATCAATCAATAAATCATACTTTATTTATATAGCAACTTTCAAGCAAACAATCTAATTAGAATGGTAAGTGACTGTCATAATCTAAGATATTAAAATAGGCTTAAAAACTAAAATACATAAAAAGGTTTAAGATAAATAATAGATGATACGATACAAGCAATACAAATACAGCTGATGACGTATAAAGAGACAAATGTAATGTAATACAATTTATTTATTAATTATTATTATAAATACACATAAAATTGTGTATTTATATATATATATATATATATATATACAGTGAGTCCAAGAAGTATTTGATCCCTTGCTGATTTTCTTTGTTTGCCCACTAATAAAGACACTATCCTTCTGCACTTTTAATGGTAGATATATTCTAACATGGAGAGACAGAATATCAAGACAAAAATCCAGAATATAATTTTAAAGAATATATTTTAATTAATTTGTATTTCAATGAGGAAAATAAGTATTTGATCCCTCTTGCCAAACACACTCAATACTTAGTGGCAAAGCCTTTGTTTGCAAGCACAGCGGTGAGACGTTTGTTGTAGTTAACCACAAGTTTAGCACACACACCAGGGGGAATTTTGGCCCACTCTTCTTTGCAGATCCTCTCTAAATCATGAAGGTTGGTGGGCTGTCGCTTGGCAACTCTGACCTTCAGCTCCCTCCATAGATTTTCGATCGGATTGAGGTCTGGCGACTGGCTGGGCCACTCCATGACCTTAATGTGATTTTTCTTGAGCCAATCCTTTGTTGCCTTTGCTGTATGTTTAGGGTCGTTATCATGTTGGAAGACCCAACCACGGCCCATTTTCAGATCCCTGGCAGAGGGGAGGAGGTTGTCCCTCAGGATTGTGCGGTACATGGCTCCATCCATCTTCCCAGTGATGCGGTGAAGTAGCCCTGTACCCTTGGCAGAGAAACACCCCCAAAACATTATGCTTCCACCTCCATGCTTGACGGTGGGCACAGTGTTCTTGGGGTCATAGGCAGCATTTTTCTTCCTCCACACATGGCGGGTGGAGTTGAGGCCAAAAAGTTCAATTTTGGTCTCGTCTGACCACAAAACCTTCTCCCAATAACTTGGTTCATCTTTCAAATGATCATTGGCATACTTGAGGCGCGCCTCCACATGTGCTCTCTTCAGCAGGGGTACCTTTCGGGCACTGCAGGATGTGAATCCATTGTTGCGCAAAGTGTTGCCAATTGTTTCCTTGCAAACTGTGGTCCCAGCTGCCTTCAGGTCATTTGCTAACTCCTGCCGAGTGGTTGCAGGACGATTTCTGACTGTTCTCAGCATCATTGCCACCCCACGAGGCGAAATCTTCTTTGGAGCACCGGGCCGAGGTCTGTTGATTGTCATGTTATACTCTTTAAACTTTCTGATAATTGCACCAATAGTTGTTACTTTCACATCCAACACCTTACTAATCTTTTTGTAGCCCATTCCAGCTTTGTGAAGGTCAACAATTCTGACTCTGAGGTCCTGTGACAGCTCTTTGGTTTTACCCATGTTGGAGACTTGAAATCTGTGTGATCTGTCTGATTCTGTGGACAGGTGTTTTTCACACAAGTGATTAGTGAGAACAGGTGGCTTCAGGTCAGGTAACAAGTTGATTGGGAGTGTCTAACTGGTCTGTAAAAGCCAGAACTGCTAATGAATACTAAGGGATCAAATACTTATTTCACTCCATGAAATACAAATCAATTAATATATATTCCTTAGATTTATTTTCTGGATTTTCTTTTTAATATTCTGTCTCTCCATGTAAGAATACATCTACCATTAAAAGTATAGAATGATCATGTCTTTATTAGTGGGCCAACGAAGAAAATCAGCAAGGGATCAAATACTTCTTGGACTCACTGTATATATATATATATATAGATATATATATATGTACACGTGTGTGTGTGTGTGTGCAGAATATATGGTTTGGCCACTTCAGTAACACCCCCTCATTGTTTCTACACTACTAGTCTATTAAATCCATTTTATCCACTATATCCATCTGTTTCCCACAGTTGACCCCACAGGACTGACCACCACAGAGCAGGTATTATCTGGGTGGTGGGTCATTCTTAGCACTGCAGTGACACTGACTGACATGGTGGTGGCGAGTGTGTTAGGAGTGTAGTGTTTTGGGCTGCTGGTGGTACGAGTGGATCGGACACAGCAGTGCTGCTGGAGTGCTTAAACACTGCGTCTATCCACTCACTGTCCACTGTCTATTGGACACACCCACCTGGTTGGTCCACCTTGTAGATAAAGGTAAAGTCAGAGACAGGAGCTTGTCTGTTGCTGCAGTTTGTTGGTGTTGATCATCCTCTAGTCCTTCATCAATGCTCATCAGACTCTACACAGGATGCTGTTGGCTGGATATGTCTGGTAGGTGGACTATCCTCAGTCCAGCACTGCTGTGTCTGATCCACTCGTACCACCAGCGCAACACACACTACTAACACACTCGCCACCTCCATGTCAGTCAGTGTCACTGCAGTGCTGAGAATGACCCACCACCCAGATAATACCTCCTCTGTGTTGGTCCATCCTGTGGGGTCCTGAGCATTGAAGAACAAACAGGGTGAAAGGAGGCTGATAACAGAGTCTGCAGAGAAGTAGATGGATACAGCCTGGAATTATATATATAAAATTGTATTATTAAAATCTCTAAAAACCTCCTTCCCTTTCCCATCCTTGTGTTCACTTGCATCCTCTGAGTGGAGCTATGTGCTATATTTAGCAGCCATCTGTGCCCGGCCTCATACAACTGCCTTTCTCCCTGTGCTGCCCTGCCTTCCCAAACCCCCAGTGAAGCATGGCTGTAGAGAGAGAGAGGTTCCGCACTGTACGTACCCATGTCTCCATCTCCCCACGGCGTGTCTAGCCACGAGTATGTGTACGACATGACAGCCTGCAAATGAAAGGACGCCTGTCACCTTAACAAGGCCTGAAAGCAGAGAGCTGCAGCAGGAGCCGTGTGTAATCCAGCTCAGCTGCAGGAGGAGCAGGAAAGTCGGGGTCCCCCAATTCAGTACAGCTTTAACTGAAGCTGAACTCCACATTCCCCCTATAGAGAACCTCCAACACCATCTTTATGTCAGTATAAATAATCCAGCCCAGGGCCGGCCCAAGCCTTTATGGGCCCCTAAACAGATTTTCATTTGGGCCCCCCCCCCCCTTCCATACCACTACCTCAGCACCGGATGCTTCATCATTTCATAGGGAGAGAGATATCGTGCAATACGCTGAAGCGCCCGGGCCTTTATCCACCACCCAAGCCGTGCATATCTGCATTTTAATTAATTTTAAAATGTATAAAAATGCAGATATCAATTTTAATATAAATATATATGCAGATATACATTTTTATTGATTAATACAAAATCTATTAATATATGTTATATATTTTAATTAATATAAAAATCACTTTACCTGTGAAATACCATTTTGCTGTATTATTTAATGTTATTTTTTAAATATTTATTTTTTTATCATGATATCCTGGTGCTCTTGGGGGACCCCTGGTGGTGTTGAGGCCCTAAATGGCCATGTAATTCAAGTATGACTTGGGCCGGCTCTGATCCAGCCCAACAGTTTAGATCAGATGAGCTGCTGATTAACGAGTTCAGTAAAATCATTTTCTATAATCAGACTTTCTGGACTGACTGATTTAATTTAGTCCAGACTTTTCTTAAAATCACTGTTTTACAGTGTTTAATATCTTCTAATCCAGTCTGACTCTTCTCCCTGACCAATCAGCTCCCAGCTCCTTTACAACACTGCAGTCTAGTGTGTGTGTGTAATGATACACACTCTGGACTGGTATCTGTGGTTGTTGGTCTACTGGTGTGTAATAACTGGTTTATAGAGGGTGAATGTGCTGTGTGTGTGATTGGGGTTTCTATAGCGTGTGTGTGTTAGCATTAGCGTTAGCCTCCACTCGGTTCTGAACGGGTTCTTCAGTGCTGGTTTATTAACAGATAAAGGAGAGTGAGCGGTTCTCCGGTTCTCCCGCTGGTAAAACGGGCCGTTTCAGTGAGTGAGGGTTTTATAAAGGGTCAGATATTATGGTCTGTTTTCAGGTTCTACTATAAAATAACTCCACACTGCAGAACCTCAACTCCTTTATTTACCTTCTGAGAACGTCCACACATCTGCTGCTGCAGCTGGCTGGGATTATGTCTGATAATGTCGCCTTGAGGACACCAGATTACGCTCTGAACACCGCGGCTAAAACAATGACTCAGAATTGGACTGGGATTAAAATAGCCGATACCCGATCCAGGCCTGTTTTAGTGGATCGGGTATTGGCTATTTTAATCCCAGTCTAATTCTGAGTCAGGGCATTCCTAGATCCTTCACGATCTTGTGTAGCATATCTGTTGAGTTGCCTGATCTACGAGAATACTTTGAATATGTACAATTTAAAAACTATCATGATTAGCTCACACTACTTTTGGAATCAGCAATTGAGAGCACCGATACCATGAAGCTTACTGACACCCTAGTTTTTTTTTTCTTTTTTTGTTTTGCATATTTTATTAAAAACAAAACAAGTGTTTTTAAACAACCAGTAAACGCCAGTCATAAACAATTATTACCATTAAACAGACATTTAATATAACTTTTAACACTTTCTGCTTCCATTAAGTGTTTATTTTGGTTCTGAACCAGACGTTTCAGCAGCTTGTTCAAAAGAAACACCAAAGTTTAGTAGCTTTTTACACAGAGACGTGAACCTGAATGTGATATCGCTGCATAAGCTCTTTTTTGTTTCTATACTTTCTGTACTGAAATGTGAATTTCAACACCAGGTAAACACCAGCTACCTGCACGTGTTTTAGCTCTGAATTTTTTCAGATGTGCAGTTCTTTTAAGCTTATTAGATCTTATTTGAGATCAGATATAAAAAAGTACAACCTATAAAAAGTGGAACACTATGAATATCACAATTTATAGCATCTATACAGTATTTAAGCTATGAGTTAGTGTTAGTATCAGTATCGCTACTCTTTATAGGCAGGCCTGGAAAAAGTGGTGCATTCCTAATTTGTGTTATTAGTATTTATTCTAATATTAGTTCATCTAATATTATTCATTTTACTGAGGAAATAAAGACTTACTGCACAGAAATGAAGCTTTACATTATAATTTTCAGTGACTTTTCAGTGATAAGAAAGAGGAAAGAAATATATATAAAGATATATATATAATATATATAATTGTATACTTTTCTGTGACTTAAATAAATAATAAATTGATATATATATATATTATTTTTTACTGTATTTTTGTTATATTATTATTTTATTATATTATTTTATAAAGTAAATTATATTATAACAAATATACTGTGTGTAAATATATATATATATATAGTATTTTTGTATTTAGCAGAAGATATTGATACTGACTGAAAGTATACTGTTAATATTAATAGTTAATTTGTATCAGTATTAGATTTACTAACTTTTCAACAATATCCAGCCCCAAAATTCTCCTTTTTTTGCAGGACTCCAGTCATAATAATGAGTTAAACCAGACTGAGGCTGATTTATGAAGAGCTTGTTTTTATCCTGGACGCTGAAGTAGCCACTCGTCATTTTAACTGTTGTGGCAGGAGGAGCTCAGCCAGGCGGGTTCAAATGTCACTAATCAGCCGTATCTAAACTTAGCACTGAGCTCACAGACCCTCCCTCAAGTTTGCTGAGTGATTCAGCTCACTGGCCATTCAGGTTCAAACACACTCAGATGAGCAGAGCTTTAAATAGCCCTAATGAAGTCCTAATGCCTCTCCACAGCCTCTACATGAAAGGCCACGCTGTTATCATGCCGCCCGACGCGGAAGAAAGATTAGCATAGTTTTCCACCTCGAGAAACGCATGATGATAAAATCTGCTCGTGAACAAGGTGAATGTTTCCGGTCATGAGCTGGAGAAACACCACGCGGTGCAGTGGCTGGAACCTAACACTGCTGATCTACAGCTCCTCTCCCAGTGTGTGAGGAGGTCAGAGATATGATCTGCTCTCCTGGTCAGTGGCTACAGTAGGGCAACAAGTCAACCCCTGCAGAACCTGCTTACATTACCAAGGGGCAAATACTGCCCATACACTGATACTGACATGTAAATAAAAGCATCTATCCCATAATAACAAACTCATCATCCCATTATATTTAATACACTGTCTCATTATACCCAACACTGTACCGCTGGACTGAACAAAACATACCAGTACATTTAATTCACTGGCCTATTATACTCAACACTCTGTCCCAGTACACTCAACACACTGTTCCACTATACTCAACATACTGTCCCTGTATACTCAACACTGTCCCAGTACACTCAACACACTGTCCCAGTATACTCAACACTGTCCCTGTATACTCAACACTGTCCCAGTACACTCAACACACTGTCCCAGTATAATCAACACACTGTTCCACTACACTTAACACAGAACCGTTATTATACCTAATGCACTGTCCAAATATTTGAACAGTCCCATTATACGTCCTACACTGTCCCATTATGAGTAACACACTGTCCCATTATACGTCCTACACTGTCCCATTATGAGTAACACACTGTCCCATTATACGTCCTACACTGTCCCATTATGAGTAACACACTGTCCCATTATACGTCCTACACTGTCCCATTATGAGTAACACACAGTCCCATTATATGTCCTACACTGTCCCATTATGAGTAACACACAGTCCCATTATACGTCCTACACTGTCCCATTATGAGTAACACACAGTCCCATTATACGTCCTACACTGTCCCATTATGAGTAACACACAGTCCCATTATACGTCCTACACTGTCCCATTATGAGTAACACACAGTCCCATTATACGTCCTACACTGTCCCATTATGAGTAACACACTGTCCCATTATACGTCCTACACTGTCCCATTATGAGTAACACACTGTCCCATTATACGTCCTACACTGTCCCATTATGAGTAACACACAGTCCCATTATACGTCCTACACTGTCCCATTATGAGTAACACACTGTCCCATTATACGTCCTACACTGTCCCATTATGAGTAACACACTGTCCCATTATACGTCCTACACTGTCCCATTATGAGTAACACACAGTCCCATTATACGTCCTACACTGTCCCATTATGAGTAACACACAGTCCCATTATACGTCCTACACTGTCCCATTATGAGTAACACACTGTCCCATTATACGTCCTACACTGTCCCATTATGAGTAACACACTGTCCCATTATACGTCCTACACTGTCCCATTATGAGTAACACACTGTCCCATTATACGTCCTACACTGTCCCATTATGAGTAACACACAGTCCCATTATACGTCCTACACTGTCCCATTATGAGTAACACACAGTCCCATTATACTTCCTACACTGTCCCATTATGAGTAACACACAGTCCCATTATACGTCCTACACTGTCCCATTATGAGTAACACACTGTCCCATTATACGTCCTACACTGTCCCATTAAGAGTAACACACTGTCCCATTATACATCCTACACTGTCCCATTATGAGTAACACACAGTCCCATTATACGTCCTACACTGTCCCATTATGAGTAACACACAGTCCCATTATACGTCCTACACTGTCCCATTATGAGTAACACACTGTCCCATTATACATCCTACACTGTCCCATTATGAGTAACACACAGTCCCATTATACGTCCTACACTGTCCCATTATGAGTAACACACTGTCCCATTATACGTCCTACACTGTCCCATTATGAGTAACACACAGTCCCATTATACATCCTACACTGTCCCATTATACTTAACACACTGTCCCATTATACATCCTACACTGTCCCATTATGAGTAACACACTGTCCCATTATACATCCTACACTGTCCCATTATGAGTAACACACTGTCCCATTATACATCCTACACTGTCCCATTATGAGTAACACACAGTCCCATTATACGTCCTACACTGTCCCATTATGAGTAACACACAGTCCCATTATACGTCCTACACTGTCCCATTATGAGTAACACACAGTCCCATTATACGTCCTACACTGTCCCATTATGAGTAACACACAGTCCCATTATACATCCTACACTGTCCCATTATGAGTAACACAAAGTCCCATTATACGTCCTACACTGTCCCATTATGAGTAACACACAGTCCCATTATACATCCTACACTGTCCCATTATGAGTAACACACAGTCCCATTATACGTCCTACACTGTCCCATTAAGAGTAACACACTGTCCCATTATACGTCCTACACTGTCCCATTATGAGTAACACACTGTCCCATTATACGTCCTACACTGTCCCATTATGAGTAACACACAGTCCCATTATACGTCCTACACTGTCCCATTATGAGTAACACACTGTCCCATTATACGTCCTACACTGTCCCATTATGAGTAACACACAGTCCCATTATACATCCTACACTGTCCCATTATGAGTAACACACAGTCCCATTATACGTCCTACACTGTCCCATTATGAGTAACACACTGTCCCATTATACGTCCTACACTGTCCCATTATGAGTAACACACAGTCCCATTATACATCCTACACTGTCCCATTATGAGTAACACACTGTCCTATTATACGTCCTACACTGTCCCATTATACTTAACACACTTTACCTCACCCTGTCCAAACCATACTTAACACTGTCCCAATGCACAGTCTCATTATACTTTATGCTCCATCATAATTTAATCCACACTATAATAATTTACTCTCCCATACAGTGTCAGTAATAACACTTAAGACAGTGAAGGAAAATGCAACAACTGCATTTAATAAAATAAATGAATCAGTAATGAATAAAACAGTCTGTCTGTGTCTGTAAGCGTTTATAACAGTTTAATAATGTGCTAATAACAATGATACGAGGAGTATATGTAGGTTAATAAATAGGTTAAAATTAAATAAAACATCTGGTATAAATAAAATGTATGAATGAATGAATGAATAAATAAATAAATAAATGACAAACAGGTGCAGGGTCAGCACGTGACGTATCTTAGGGTCAGCGCGTGCTGCAATTACGTAACGCGCCGTTCCGGTACCGGACAGCACGTGATCGATTACCGTTTAAATCACGTGAAATTCAGTCTGATCTCTGATTTATGCGCTGCAGCAGATTTTTGCATAACGGCGTGACGACAGACGGCAAAATTGGGGCTCTGCGGGCGCCAGCTCGTGTTGTTTATTTATTTGTTTGTTTATTCTGTTTGTTTATTCTGTTTGTTTACTCACCCTGACTGGTTAAAATGCCCCAGCGCGATTTCTTTTTAGCAGGAAAATCTGCCGCGTCCTCTAGTCTCCGCTTCTTGCCCCCGCTCGCTCCTCCGCCGGGAGGAACTTCAGGCATGTTTTGCTGTAGCTGCGTCGAAGTCATGACCGAATCGTTCATATGAACCGGTTCGTTTGAATGAATCATTCGAGCCGAGCCACAGTGCCGAGTGAACATAGCTCTATTTTTAGCACCTGTACGGTGTTTACACCCGGGTTTGAGCTCTGAAGAAGACTTCTAATAATAATATGTCCGTAAATCACCTAATAAAGAGAGCTTCCGGTGTGTTAAACACTTTAAATCGCTCGAATCCGACGTTTGAATCATGTAAACACAGTTCAAAAGAGTCGGTTCTTTCCACTGACTCGAACTGCATGTCACTGCTGC
Organism: Salminus brasiliensis; assembly: GCF_030463535.1. NCBI lineage: Eukaryota > Metazoa > Chordata > Actinopteri > Characiformes > Bryconidae > Salminus > Salminus brasiliensis. The sequence goes on from NC_132881.1 coordinate 46,897,517, forward strand.
AGCTATGCTCTGATTGGTCTGCGTGTCTGTTGTTTTTATTTTGGAATGTGACGCAACCACGTCCGATAAGTCCCGCCTCCCGCTTGCTGGGATTGGTCCGTAGTTCGACCAAGTCACACCTACCAACTGCTGGGATTGGCTAGTTGTTTATACTCGCAAGCATTAGCGAATGCTGATTGGTCGACCGCCTGGTCAGTAGCCGTTTGGCTATGTTTGGGGATGTTGATGGTTCGTCCTCTTTGCGCTATGATTGGCTACTAGTTTGTATTCGTTCGTCTTTCGCGCCAAACTCTGATTGGCTGAGCTCTTCTGGAAATTAACTCTTCAGCCAATCGTAGCACAGGAGGAGGGCGGGACTTGGCGATAGCATGGCGTTGGTATGTTTAGGACTTTTATTGTTTAGCCAGATAAATTAAGCCCAGACTTAAACCTGTGCGACAGGGGGAGAGAGTAAGATCAGCACCTGGAATTTGGACTTACGATAATGTGTGTTTCGACTGCACTTAATAATTTAATAATTACTATAAATATAATTATATATTTATATTATATAATCATGATCAATACATGCATGTGTTGCATATGTAGAGTTTTATTATATTATAATATTTTTTTATATATATTTTTTTATTATATATATATATATATATATATATATACATATACATATACATATATATACATATATATATATATATATATATATATATATATATAGTATTAGTGTTTCTGTTGTTGTAAGAATAAGTGGACTGCCCAGACCAGGAGAAGGTGAAAGCAGCAATAGCTATACATGCATTACGCATCAGTGCACGCTGAAAACAGGCCTATGCAGAAACATGCAGATCCGTCTGCATTCTGTCACCCTAGAACAACAGCCTGTACCACCAGAATTTACACGAGAAGGAGGTCAATGTAACGAAATGGAGGTCAATGTAAAAAGATTGTAAAGAAAGCATTTCTAGATTCCCATTATGGAGAAAAGCGGTAAAAATGGAGATGGGCGATTCTTTGCTGCACTGGATGGACGCACTGGGTGTCTTATTAGTATCATGGCATGCTGCATCATTGACTTCTGGTAAAATCTGGTGAAAAATCCTGTATTATTAATATTGCAATATATGTTAGAGCGCCAGGATATCGTTAACAGGGTTGTGGGTTCGATTCCCGGGCTCGGCAAGCTGCCACTGTTGGGCCCTTGAGCAAGGCCCTTTACCCTCTCTGCTCCCCGGGTGCTGGAGTTGGCTGCCCACCGCTCTGGGTGTGTGTGTGTACTCACTGCCCCTAGTTCACTAGTGTGTGTGTTTACTACCACAGATGGGTTAAATGTGGAGGACACATTTCGCTGTACAGTGTACAGTGACCAATACGTGCACCTTTATATATATATATATATATAACTGTTACAATATAAGCTGCCGACAAAGATGGAGATACATTTTGCATGTAACAATATTACATATATGTTATTATATATATGTAGCAGTTCAGTCTGACTGTAAGGGACCATAAGAAAACTTATTACTAGTATTAATAATAGTGAATAACTGGGCTGCAGTCAGACCGACTGGTGTTGCTGCATACAGTTGTCTGCAAATAGTTGTGGTTTGTGTATTTTGTTAAATGTGCAGATGTGTGGATGTATTTTCACCTCAATAATCAAGTATCAGTGTTACGTTGCCCAGACGTTTATAGATGCCTGTATATTGGCCAATATTAATATGTCCAATTATCTCAGATAAAATAAGAAATACTGTATGATATTAATCTTACAGCAGATTTGGTGTGGCGCAACAGATGTGGTTGGTGTGGCGCAACAGATAACACCACCACCTGCCATTGAGTTACAACAACACCATGTGGGAGACCAGGGTTCGATTCCTGGTCTGGGTGACTATGCTGTGCTACACCAATAAGAGTCCTTGGGCAAGACTCCTAACAGTACTTTGGCCCACTTCTGTAATACGACTAACCTTGTAAGTCGCTCTGGATAAGAGCGTCTACTAAATGCCATAAATGTAAATGTAAATTTGAATATAGAATGAAAGAAAGTGTCGTGCATTTTGCTGTGTGATGTTCAGCCGTTTATTTTGCTCTGAAATCAGAACAGAATACTGTACTGATGCAGCAGTGTTTCATCATCTGCTTATGCAGGGGCTCCACGAGTGTCTGAGCTGATGCTGTATTCTCCCACCCTGACCCTGAAACCTGCATCAAAAATAGGCCTCTTCACTGCCATATGAGTCCTAAAAGAGACCATAACATTGAGAGAATGGGGTATAGGAGCCATATTGAGTGAGTTCATTGCTTTAGTGATGCATATTTACATACATAGATCAGCCATAACATTAAAACCACTGATATAGGTGAAGTAAACAGCACTGATAATAATCTGATTCCAGTGACACCTGTCAAGAGGCAGTAAGTGAACAGAAGCAGGAAAAATGGACAAGCATAAGAAGAACCAAACTGTGATGTTCTGGATAATGACTGGGTCAGAACATCTCCAGAACATTAGGCAGGTCCTTGTGGGGTGCTCCCGGTATGCAGTGGTCAGTACCTACCAAAAGCGGTCCATGAAAAGACAGCCGGTAAGCCGGCAACAGGGTCATTGATGCTTAATGGATCTGCTGTTAACATATGAAGGAGTCTAGATACCACAGGACGCCCTTCAGAGGTCTTGCGGAGTCAATGCGAGTTGTTTTGGCGACAAGAGGGGGACCTACACAATATTAGACAGGTGGTACTAATGTTATGGCTATCCGGTGTAGCCCAGCTCATTCAAGCTGTTAAGGTTAGAAGCAGTGTTTTCATCTGGACTGCTTTATGAATCAGGTGCAATACAGGGCAGCCAATCAGAACAGGTCATTTCCATGCATCAGTCTTAAAGGCACAGCAGAAGCAGCCTGTTCAATTCTGAGGGCTAAAGAGAGGTAAAAATGCATAATAATTAAAACTAATAATTATAAATTATTTTTATTAATAATAAAACTATTTTCTGTTATTAAATATATTAAAATACCCAATTATTCATAAGTGGACATTAGAAGGGTTAACATACAAGGCAATAGCAGGAAATGCAGGCCCTTTAAGCATACACGCCCAGATGTCTGCCAACATTGACAGATGTTGATATCTGGTTGAATGTAGGGAGTGACGTAAGGTGATGACAGTTGACACTGACATTTTATTGGTTTTAAGTTCAAGTGATGTTAAGTAACCAAAAAAAATCCAACGTCTTCCAAACGTCACATGCCAACGTCATCCTGACGTGAAGTACCAAAGTTCATGACGTTCTAACATCATTAGACGTTAAAATTTTGTTGGTTTAGAGTTGTGATGCTAATTAATGAAATCCAACATCTTCCAAACGTCACATGCCAACATCATACTGATGTACCATTGTCTAGTTGTGAGATATGGCGACCATAATTTAACATTTGCTAAACATCAGAATTGTAACATTCACCTGACGTGACGTTTTAACATCATTAGACGTTACAATTTTGTTGGTTTTGAGTTGTGGTGTTAAGTAATGAAATCCAACGTCTTACAAATGTCACATGCCAACGTTATAGTGAAGTGAAATACCAACTTATAGTTGTGAGATATGGAGACTAAAATTTAATCATTTGCTAAACATCAGAATTTTAACATTCACCCGACGTGACGTTCTAAGATCATTAGATGTTGATCCTACGTCTTCCAAACGTCTCATACCAATGTCATGGTGACGCAAAATACCAACGTTTAGTTGTAAGTTATGGAGACCATAATTTAACATTTGTTAAACATCAGAATTGTAACATTCACGTGACATTCTAAGATCATTAGACGTTGATATTTTGTTGGTTTTGAGTTGTGATGTTAAGTAATCAAATCCAACATCTTCCAAACGTTTCATGCCAACGTAATATTGACATAATATACTAACATTGCGTTGTGAGGTATGGAGGCCATAGTCCAACATCTGCTAAACGTCTTAAGGTTACCGACCACACAGCGTTAAATTCGAAATTTGTTAGATGTTGATATCTTGTTGGTTTGAGCTCATGGAGTTAAATAACCAAAATTCAACATCTGTCTAACGTTGGAACTTGACGTCAGCACAATATTGGATTCGGATGGATATGTAAGTTTTATTTCCAACCACAGTTCGACGTCTGCACAACGTTAAAGGTTAATGTGCAACATTGGAGGTTGACGTCCAACAGTCGAGTCTAACGTCTTTCTGATGTCGAACTGACCCAGTTTTCAGGGAGCTGTTATCAACAGCTTTCGATGAAAAACCTTCCCCTCCTGTTCTCCATTCACACTCCATGTAACCCCCCCCCCCCCCCCCCCCCCCACATGAGGCCTACAACGACGCTACAGCAAGACACGTTATCCCGAGCCAAACTCACACACACATCCTGTTCCCAAAAAATGTCAGGAACAAGCCCAGCTCACTTACTGTGCCCTTGGCCAAAATCGTAGAACTCCGCCGCAATGCGGGCCGCCTCCTTTCGGTTCCCCTTGACCACGTAGAAGTGCGTGACGATGTTCAGGCTGATCTTTATGAAAAGCTTGAAGCAGAAGAGGGCGAAAATGGAGAGGTAGACGTTGGTGTACTTCCAGCCAAATGGCCGCTCCTCCAGAACCTCAGTCATTGCTGCCGAACGCTCTCTGATCTGTGAGTGTTTTAGAATGAGGGTCAGCCAGCGATGTGTTGACGCGGATCATATGCCACGCCAGGCCGAGTTGTTCCCCCTTTCACCCGCCCACCCTTGGCAGCTGGGCCCAGAGCCGGACCCAGATAAGGCAGCTGTACTCTCCAGTATTGGAAAAATGGGCCCACTTAGCAGAGACATGGCAACGGGCTTTGTTGTTGTGGAGCAGGGGGGGAAAAAACAGAGTGCCTGTCATGAATGGGTTTGCTGTGGTGTTTTGTTAGCCCCGTACTGGTGCCAGTGAGGGGGGAAATGTGAAATGTGAGACCAGAACATACGGGACACATGTCCTGCTGTGTCATTTCTCCGGGTCATCATGTTTGTAGTTGTTTATCACTTACATATATCATATATTAGCCCTACAATATATGGACAAAAGTATTGGGACACCTGCTCATTCATTGCCTCTTCTGAAATCAAATGAATAAAAAAAAGATTCCTGGAGTTACTGTCTTTACTGTCCAGGGTAGAAGACTTTCTACTAGATTTTGGAGGATTTGATTGCATTCAAACGTGTTAGTTACCCCAACTCCTCAATGCAGTATTGAATTGATCACCATCCATCGTTCCAGTGAACACAGTTCTTCCACTGCCCCACAGCTCAATGCTGGGGGGCTTCATACCCCTCTAGCCCACACCTGGAATTAGACAGCATGGTGCCAATAGGGTCATGTTTATCTGGGCCTGGAGTCCTAAAATATTGGCAGTACCTCTGTGTGTGTATTTGCACATGTGTGCCAGCTTAAGTAGTTGAATTCATTAATAGAAGGGGTGTCCACAAACATTTGGACATGCAGCATGTGTAGTGTAGTTTGAAGAACGCCATTTGCTCAGTCACCCAGTGTTCTGCTGGCTCTCCATCCACCACAATGCTCATTACAGCCTTAAGTGAATTCCCAGTGCTCAGAGCTCATCCTCCTCCAGAAGGATATGGGTCAGCTTCAGCTGTGGAGAGATCTACCTGCTACCCCGATGACTTCTTGATTCATCCTGAGGTTCTGCTCTTGGGCTGAACTTGCTAGGATGGCCTGATCTAGTCATGATTTAGTGGACAGTGGGACAGTGGCTGATTTCCAACTGTTCTGAGATCTGTTTAAACCCCATTCCCAGACCCACCTGCATCTACAGCCTTCTTTCTGAAGGCCTCAGAGAGCTCTCTGGATCAGGCCATGATGGTGATCTTCTTCACCCCTCACTTCAACCATCAATCAAGAGCAGACCAGTGGTGCATTTATTATGTGGTGCATTTAGTGCTGTATGATTAGTATATATATTATATTTAGTATATTTAGCTCTGTATATTTAGTGTATTTATATATTATGTGGTGTGTTTGGTGCTGTATAATTATTATATGTATTATATTCAGTATATTTATTATATTTGTATATTATGTGGTGTGTTTATTGCTGTATAATTAGTATATAAAATATATTTAATATATTTAGCTCTGTATAATTAGTATGTTTATTATATTTAGTTTTGTATATTTAGTGTTTTTATTATATTTAGCTCTGTCTATGTATTATATTTAGCTCTGTGTATTTATTATATGTATTATAGTGAGCTCTGTATATTTAGTGTATGTATTATATTTAGCTCTGTATATTTAGTGTATTTATTATATTTAGCTTTGTATATGTATTATATTTAGCTCTGTATATTTAGTATATGTATTATATTTAGCTCTGTATGTTTATTATATTTAGCTCTGTATATTTATTATATGTATTATATTCAATATTTATTATATGTATTATTGTATTATATGTATTATTATATGTATTATATTCAGTATGATTATTATATGTATTATATTTATCTCTGTATGTTTATTATATGTATTATATTCAGCTCTGTATGTTTATTATATTCAGCTCTGTATGTTTATTATACGTATTATATTCAGCTCTTTATGTTTATTATATTCAGCTCTGTATGTTTATTATATTCAGCTCTGTATGTTTATTATATGTATTATAATCAGCTCTGCATGTTTATTATATTCAGCTCTGTATGTTTAGTATATGTATTATATTCAGCTCTGTATGTTTATTATATTTATCTCTGTATGTTTATTATATTCAGCTCTGTATGTTTAGTATATGTATTATAATCAGCTCTGTATGTTTATTATATTCAGCTCTGTATGTGTATTATATGTATTATATTTATCTCTGTATATTTTTTATATGTATTATATTCAGCTCTGTATATTTATTATATTTATTATATTTATCTCTGTATGTTTATTATATGTATTATATTCAGCTCTGTATGTTTATTATATGTATTATATTTATCTCTGTATGTTTATTATATGTATTATATTCAGCTCTGTATGTTTATTATAATCAGCTCTGTATGTTTATTATATTCAGCTCTGTATGTTTAGTATATGTATTATAATCAGCTCTGTATGTTTATTATATTCAGCTCTGTATGTTTATTATATTCAGCTCTGTATGTTTAGTATATGTATTATAATCAGCTCTGTATGTTTATTATATTCAGCTCTGTATGTGTATTATATGTATTATATTTATCTCTGTATGTTTATTATATGTAGTATAATCAGCTCTGTATATTTATTATATGTATTATATTCAGCTCTGTATATTTATTATATTTATTATATTTATCTCTGTATGTTTATTATATGTATTATATTTATCTCTGTATTTTTATTATATTTATCTCTGTATGTTTATTATATGTATTATATTCAGCTCTGTATGTTTATTATATGTATTATATTTATCTCTGTATGTTTATTATATGTATTATATTCAGCTCTGTATATTTATTATATTTATCTCTGTATGTTTATTATATTCAGCTCTGTATGTTTATTATATGTATTATATTTATCTCTGTATGTTTATTATATGTATTATATTCAGCTCTGTATATTTATTATATTTATCTCTGTATGTTTATTATATTCAGCTCTGTATGTTTATTATATGTATTATATTCAGCTCTGTATGTTTATTATATTCAGCTCTGTATGTTTATTATATGTATTATATTCAGCTCTGTATGTTTATTATATGTATTATAATCAGCTCTGTATGTTTATTATATTCAGCTCTGTATGTTTATTATATGTATTATATTTATCTCTGTATGTTTATTATATTTATCTCTGTATGTTTATTATATGTATTATATTCAGCTCTGTATGTTTATTATATGTATTATATTTATCTCTGTATGTTTATTATATGTATTATATTTATCTCTGTATGTTTATTATATGTATTATATTCAGCTCTGTATGTTTATTATATGTATTATATTTATCTCTGTATGTTTATTATATGTATTATATTCAGCTCTGTATGTTTAGTATATTCAGCTCTGTATGTTTATTATATGTATTATATTTAGCTCTGTATGTTTATTATATTTAGCTCTGTATGTTTATTATATGTATTATATTTAGCTCTGTATGTTTATTATATTTAGCTCTGTATGTTTATTATATGTATTATATTCAGCTCTGTATGTTTAGTATATTCAGCTCTGTATGTTTATTATATTTATCTCTGTATGTTTATTATATGTATTATATTCAGCTCTGTATGTTTATTATATTCAGCTCTGTATGTTTATTATATGTATTATATTTAGCTCTGTATGTTTATTATATTTAGCTCTGTATGTTTATTAAATGTATTATATTTAGCTCTGTATGTTTATTATATGTATTATATTCAGCTCTGTATGTTTATTATATGTATTATATTCAGCTCTGTATGTTTAGTATATTCAGCTCTGTATGTTTATTATATGTATTATATTTATCTCTGTATGTTTATTATATTCAGCTCTGTATGTTTATTATATTTATCTCTGTATGTTTATTATATTCAGCTCTGTATGTTTATTATATGTATTATATTTATCTCTGTATGTTTATTATATTTATCTCTGTATGTTTATTATATTTATCTCTGTATGTTTATTATATGTATTATATTCAGCTCTGTATGTTTATTATATTTATCTCTGTATGTTTATTATATTCAGCTCTGTATGTTTATTATATGTATTATATTTATCTCTGTATGTTTATTATATGTATTATATTCAGCTCTGTATGTTTATTATATGTATTATATTCAGCTCTGTATGTTTAGTATATTCAGCTCTGTATGTTTATTATATGTATTATATTTATCTCTGTATGTTTATTATATTCAGCTCTGTATGTTTATTATATTTATCTCTGTATGTTTATTATATTCAGCTCTGTATGTTTATTATATGTATTATATTTATCTCTGTATGTTTATTATATTTATCTCTGTATGTTTATTATATGTATTATATTCAGCTCTGTATGTTTATTATATTTATCTCTGTATGTTTATTATATGTATTATAATCAGCTCTGTATGTTTATTATATTCAGCTCTGTATGTTTATTATATGTATTATATTTATCTCTGTATGTTTATTATATTCAGCTCTGTATGTTTATTATATGTATTATATTTATCTCTGTATGTTTATTATATTTATCTCTGTATGTTTATTAT